>NW_027660032.1:1560000-1562257 GCF_963082525.1 Nesoenas mayeri
GGGTTAGGGTTAGGGTTAGGGTTAGGGTTAGGGTTAGGGTTAGGGTTAGGGTTTGGGTTGGTTAGGGTTAGGGTTAGGGTTAGGGTTAGGGTTAGGGTTAGGGTTAGGTTAGGGTTAGGGTTAGGGTTAGGGTTAGGGTTAGGGTTAGGGTTAGGGTTAGGGTTAGGGTTAGGGTTAGGGTTAGGGGTTAGGGTTAGGGTTAGGGTTAGGGTTAGGGTTAGGGTTAGGGTTAGGGTTAGGGTTAGGGTTAGGGTTAGGGTTAGGGTTAGGGTTAGGGTTAGGGTTAGGGTTAGGGTTAGGGTTAGGGTTAGGGTTAGGTTAGGGTTAGGGTTAGGGTTAGGGTTGGGTTAGGGTTAGGGTTAGGGTTAGGGTTAGGGTTAGGGTTAGGGTTAGGGTTAGGGTTTGGTTAGGGTTAGGGTTAGGGGTTAGGGTTAGGGTTAGGGTTAGGTTAGGGTTAGGGTTAGGGTTAGGGTTAGGGTTGGGTTAGGGTTAGGGTTAGGGTTAGGGTTAGGGTTAGGGTTAGGGTTAGGGTTAGGGTTAGGGTTAGGGTTAGGGTTAGGGTTAGGGTTAGGGTTAGGGTTAGGGTTAGGGTTAGGGTTAGGGTTAGGGTTAGGGTTAGGGTTAGGGTTAGGGTTAGGGTTAGGGTTAGGGTTAGGGTTAGGGTTAGGGTTAGGGTTAGGGTTAGGGTTAGGGTTAGGGTTAGGGTTAGGGTTAGGGTTAGGGTTAGGGTTAGGGTTAGGGTTAGGGTTAGGGTTAGGGTTAGGGTTAGGGGTTAGGGTTAGGGTTAGGTTAGGGTTAGGGTTAGTTAGGGTTAGGGTTAGGGTTAGGGTTAGGGTTAGGGTTAGGGTTAGGGTTAGGGTTAGGGTTAGGGTTAGGGTTAGGGTTAGGGTTAGGGTTAGGGTTAGGGTTAGGGTTAGGGTTAGGGTTAGGGTTAGGGTTAGGGTTAGGGTTAGGGTTAGGGTTAGGGTTAGGGTTAGGGTTAGGGTTAGGGTTAGGGTTAGGGTTAGGGTTAGGGTTAGGGTTAGGGTTAGGGTTAGGGTTAGGGTTAGGGTTAGGGTTAGGGTTAGGGTTAGGGTTAGGGTTAGGGTTAGGGTTAGGGTTAGGGTTAGGGTTAGGGTTAGGGTTAGGGTTAGGGTTAGGGTTAGGGTTAGGAGGTTAGGGTTAGGGTTAGGGTTAGGGTTAGGGTTAGGGTTAGGGTTAGGGTTAGGGTTAGGGTTAGGGTTAGGGTTAGGGTTAGGGTTAGGGTTAGGGTTAGGGTTAGGGTTAGGGTTAGGGTTAGGGTTAGGGTTAGGGTTAGGGTTAGGGTTAGGGTTAGGGTTAGGGTTAGGGTTAGGGTTAGGGTTAGGGTTAGGGTTAGGGTTAGGGTTAGGGTTAGGGTTAGGGTTAGGGTTAGGGTTAGGGTTAGGGTTAGGGTTAGGGTTAGGGTTAGGGTTAGGGTTAGGGTTAGGGTTAGGGTTAGGGTTAGGGTTAGGGTTAGGGTTAGGGTTAGGGTTAGGGTTAGGGTTAGGGTTAGGGTTAGGGTTAGGGTTAGGGTTAGGGTTAGGGTTAGGGTTAGGGTTAGGGTTAGGGTTAGGGTTAGGGTTAGGGTTAGGGTTAGGGTTAGGGTTAGGGTTAGGGTTAGGGTTAGGGTTAGGGTTAGGGTTAGGGTTAGGGTTAGGGTTAGGGTTAGGGTTAGGGTTAGGGTTAGGGTTAGGGTTAGGGTTAGGGTTAGGGTTAGGGTTAGGGTTAGGGTTAGGGTTAGGGTTAGGGGTTAGGGTTAGGGTTAGGGTTAGGGTTAGGGTTAGGGTTAGGGTTAGGGTTAGGGTTAGGGTTAGGGTTAGGGTTAGGGTTAGGGTTAGGGTTAGGGTTAGGGTTAGGGTTAGGGTTAGGGTTAGGGTTAGGTTAGGGTTAGGGTTAGGGTTAGGGTTAGGGTTAGGGTTAGGGTTAGGTTAGGGTTAGGGTTAGGGTTAGGGTTAGGTTAGGGTTAGGGTTAGGGTTAGGGTTAGGGTTAGGGTTAGGGTTAGGGTTAGGGTTAGGGTTAGGGTTAGGGTTAGGGTTAGGGTTAGGGTTAGGGTTAGGTTAGGGTTAGGGTTAGGGTTAGGGTTAGGGTTAGGGTTAGGGTTAGGGTTAGGGTTAGGGTTAGGGTTAGGGTTAGGGTTAGGGTTAGGGTTAGGGTTAGGGTTAGGGTTAGGGTTAGGGTTAGGGTTAGGGTTAGGGTTAGGGTTAGGGTTAGGGGTTAGGGTTAGGGTTAGGGTTAGGGTTAGGGTTAGGGTTAGGG
>NW_027660031.1:0-62101 GCF_963082525.1 Nesoenas mayeri
AAGATTAATGAAGATGAGGAGGAGGATGAAGATGAGGAGGACAAAGCGGAGGCCGCAGGTCTCACCCAGCAGCATCAGTGCCTCAAAGCTCTCCTGCATTTCGCCGCCGGCAGCGCCTGGGGGGGAATTGGGGTTCAGGGCCCCCCCAGAGCCCCCTCACCCCCCAACCCCCCCGGGGGGCTCCAGCGGGGGGGGCCCCCCAACCCGGGGCAGCCGGTACCTGCGGCCGGGGCGCGGGGGTCCCGGGGGGTCCTGGGGGGCTCAGGGGGTCCTGGGGGGTTTTGGGAGGCTCAGGGGTCCCAGAGGGTTCAGGGGGACCCAGGGGGTCCTGGGGGGGGTCCTTGAGGGTCCCAGTGGGATTCTGGGGGTGTGGGGAGTTCAGGGGATCCTGAGGGGTCCCAGGGGGTCCTGGGGGGTTCAGGGGGCTCTGGGGGGCCCAGGGGGGTTTTGGGGGGTTCAGGGGTCCCAGGGGGGGTTCTGGGGGTGTGGGGAGTTCAGAGGATCCTGGGGGGTCCCGGGGGGTCTCTGGGGGGTCCTGGGGGATGTGGGAGGTTCTGGGGGTCCTGGGGGGGTCTCTGGAAGGTTCTGGGGACCCCGGGGGGGTCCTGGGACTCTCTGAGGGTCCCGAGGGGTGTGGAAGGTTCTGGGGGTCCCGGGGGGTCTCTGGGTGTCTCTGGGGGGTCCCAGGGGGTTCTGGGGGGTCTCTGGGAGGTTCTGAGGCCCCAGGGGGTCTCTGGGGGGTTCTGGGGGGCCCCGGGGGGGTCTCTGGGGGGCCCCGGGGGGGTCTCTGGGAGGTTCTGGTGGTCCTGGGGGGTCTCTGGGAGGGTCTCTGGGGGGTCCCGGGGGGTGTGGAAGGTTCTGGGGGTCCCGGGGGGTCTCTGGGGGGTTCTGGGTGTCTCTGGAGGTCCCGGGGGGGTCTCTGGGGGTCCCGGGGGGGTCTCTGGGGGGTGGGAGCGGGTTCCGGTCGGTCCCGCTCGCCCGGAGCCGCCGCTGCCGCCGGGCGGGGCCGGAAGAGCCGCCGCTGACCCCGGAAGCGCCGCCCCCGGCCCGCGACCCCCGGCCCGCACCTCCCCCCCCCCCCCCCCCATTAAACACCGCCAATCACATCACCTCGGTTCGCTCATCACCGACGCCATAATGGGCCCCCCCGGTACCTCATTAGCGCCTCCAGCCGCTCATTGTGTTAATTAACCGGCGCCGCCGCCCGCTCCTTGCGGCAACCAGCGCGGCCCCGGCGCCGCCCGGAAGTGCCCGGCAGGCAGCCGCGCTCTATGGCCCGGCGGTCCTCCAGCTCGCCGGAAGTCGCACTCTATGGCCCAGCGGTCCTCCGGAGAAGCCCTGCGGAGCGCGGGTGAGTGCGGAGACCCCCAGGGTCCCACAGCCCGCCCGCCCAGCACCCCTCGGTCCCCCCCAGTGCCCCTCAGTCCCTCCCAGCGCCCCCCGGTCCTTCCCAGTGCCCCCCGGTCCTTCCCAGCGCCCCCCAGCTCCTATCCCAGCGCCCCCCAGCCCCTATCCCAGTGCCCTCCGGTCCCCCCCAGTGCCCCCCAGTCCCTCCCAGTGCCCCCCGGTCCCCCCCAGTGGCTTCCCAGCCCCCCAGGTCCCCCCCAGTGCCCCCAGTCCCCGAACCTGCTCCCGCTCTCTCCCGGGAGGCCCCACCGGGTCCAACCCCCCCCACCCCCGATCCCCCAACCCGGGGGGGTCCCCGGGGGGGTCCGCTGGGGGCGCGAACCCGCGTGGGGGCGCCATGGCGGGCGGGCCCGTCACGTGAGCGGCGGCGGGAGGGGGCGTGGCCGAGGAGAGGCGTGGTCAGGCACTGGGAAGGGGCGTGGGCCGGACGGGGGCGTGGTCTCAACAGGGGGCGTGACCGAGCAGTTGGAAAGTGGGCGTGGTCTGACTGGAGGGGGCGTGTCCAGGCGCTGGGAATGGGCAGGGTCTCAACAGGGGGCGTATCCAGGCGCTGGGAAAGGGGCGGGGTCTGGAGGGAGCGGGCGTGACCGAGCGGTGGAAAGAGGGCGTGGTCTGGAAAAGGGGCGTAACCGGACGCTGGGAAGGGGCGTGGTCTGGAGAAGGGGAGTGACCGAGCGGTGGAAAGGGGGCGTGGTCTGGAGAGGGGCGTGGGCAGACGCTGGGGAATGGGCGTGGTCTGGAGAGAGGGGGCGTGGCCTGGCGGCGGAGGGGGCGGCACCGGCAGCGCCCCCACGTGGCGCGGGGCGGGTGGCGCTGGGGCCACGGTGGGGACATCGGGGAGACACTGAGGGGACATTGCGGGGACACTGGGGGGGACACTGAGGGGACATCGAGGGGACATTGGGGGACACTGAGGGGTCTCCGGTGCCCGCGGGCAGCAGGGGGGGCCATGGAGGGCCCCGCCCCGCGGGCGCCGCGCGCGCAGCTGCAGTGCCAGAACCTGCACCAGTTCCTGCGGGGGCTCAGCCCCCCCCTGCTCGACCGGCTCTACGGGCACCCGGCGCCCTGCCTGGCCGTGTTCCGGTGAGACCCCCGGCACCCTGACACCCCCCACCCCGGGACACCCCGACCCCCCCCGGGGCACCCCGACATCCGCCATGGGGGACCCCGACCCCCCCCGGGGCACCCCGACCCCCCCCACCCCGGGACACCCTGACCGCCCCCGCCAAGGGGCACCCCAACGCCCCCCCGGACACCCTGACCCCCCAAACCTACCCCCCTGTGGGGCACCCCGACACCCCCCCGGACACCCTGACCCCCTAAACACCCCCCCGCCGCGGGGCACCCCGACCCCCCCCCAGGACACCCTAATCCCCCCGGGACACCCCGACCCCCCCCATGGGGGACCCCGACCCTCCCCGGACACCCTGTCCCCCAAACACACACCCCCCGTGGGGCACCCCGAGCCCCCATGGGGCACCCTGACCCCCCCTGCCATGGGACACCCTGACCCCCCCCATGGGGCATCCTGACCCCCCCATGGGACACCCCGACCCTCCATGGGACACCCTGACCCCCCGCATGGGACACCCCAACCCCCCATGGGACTCCCTGATTCCCCCCAGACCCCCTGACCCCCCTAAACACACTGACCCCCCCATGGGGCACCCCCACCCCCCCGGGGCACCCCAATTCCCCCATCGGGCTCCCCGACCCCACCATGGGGCACCCAGAACCCCCCCGGGCATCCCAACCCCCCCCAGACACCCCAACCCCCCTGACTCCCCCCATCCCCCTGCTCCCCTGGGCTGGGGTGGGGGGGCACCCACGGGTGGGGGTTTGGGGGGGCCATGGGGGGTACTTACGGTGCCCCCCCAGGGAGCTGCCCCCCCTGGCGCAGTCGCTGGTGCTGCGGCTGCTGTTCCTGGAGCTGCCCCTCCCCCAGGCCGCGCTGGGGCTCTGGGTGAAGAAGGAGCACGAGAGGTGGGGGGGCCGGGGGGGTTGGGGGTCACCGGGGGGCTTGGGGGGGCCAGGGGGGTTTGGGGGTCATGGGGGGTTTGGGGGCTCACAGGGCTTGGGGGGGCCGGGGGGGTTGGGGGTCACCGGGGGGCTTGAGGGGGCCAGGGGGGTTTGGGGGTCATGGGGGGTTTGGGGGTCACCAGGGGTTTGGGGGCTCACAGGGCTTGGGGGGGCCGGGGGGGTTTGGGGGATCGCCGGGGGTTTGGGGGCTCACAGGGCTTGGGGGGGTTTGGGGTCACCGGGGGTTTGGGGGCTCACAGGGCTTGAGGGGGCTGGGGGGGTTGGGGGTCACAGGGGGGTCTGGGGGCTCACAGGTCCTGGGGGGGCCAGGGGGGTTTGAGGGGCTCACAGGGTTTGGGGGTCACAGGGGGTTTGGGGGTCACCGGGGGGTTTGGGGGGCTCATAGGGCTTGGGGGGGCCAGGGGGGTTCGGGGGTCACCAGGGGTTTGGGGGCTCACAGGGCTTGGGGGGGCCGGGGGGGTTTGGGGGTTGCCGAGGGTTTGGGGGCTCACAGGGCTTGGGGGGGCTGGGGGCTCACAGGTCCTGGGGGGGCCAGGGGGGTTTGAGGGGCTCACAGGGTTTGGGGGTCACAGGGGGTTTGGGGGTTACCGGGGGGTTTGGGGGGCTCACAGGGCTTGGGGGGGCTGGGGTGGTTTGGGGGTCACAGGGGGTTTGGGGGTCACTGGGGGGTTTGGGGGCTCACAGGGCTTTGGGGGGCCAGGGAGGTTTGGGGGTCACCGAGGGTTTGGGGGCTCACAGGGCTTGGGGGGCCAGGGGGGTTTTGGGGGATCACAGGGGGGTTTGGGGGTCACAGGGCTTGGGGGGGCCGGAGGGGTTTGGGGGTCATTGGGAGGGTTTGGGGGGCTCACAGGGCTTGGGGGGGCCGGGGGGATTTGGGGGTCTGGGGTTCACCGGGGGTTTGGGGGCTCACAGGGCTTGGGGGGGCCGGGGGGATTTGGGGGTGTCACTGGGGGGGTTTGGGGGGGTCACACCGTTCTGTCCCCAGTGCGCAGGCTGACAGCCAGGGGGCGCTGCGGGGGGTTTGGGGGTGTCACGGGGGGGTTTGGGGGGGTCACACCGTTCTGTCCCCAGTGCGCAGGCTGACAGCCAGGGGGCGCTGCGGGGGGTTTGGGGGTGTCACTGGGGGGCTTGGGGGGGTCACACCGTTCTGTCCCCAGTGCGCAGGCTGACAGCCAGGGGGCGCTGCGGGGGATTTGGGGGTGTCACTGGGGGGTTTGGGGGGGTCACACCGTTCTGTCCCCAGTGCTCAGGCTGACAGCCAGGGGGCGCTGCGGGGGGTTTGGGGGTCACTGGGGGGTTTGGGGGTGTCATGGGGGGGTTTGGGGTGTCACGGGGGGTTTGGGGGGGTCACACGGTGCTGTCCCCAGTGCGCAGGCTGACAGCCAGGGGGTGCTGCGGGGGGTTTGGGGGTCACTGGGGGATTTGGGGGGGTTTTGAGGGGTCACACCGTTCTGTCCCCAGTGCGCAGGCTGACAGCCAGGGGGCGCTGCGGGGGGTTTGGGGGTGTCACGGGGGGGTTTGGGGGTGTCACGGGGGGGTTTTGGGGGGGTCACACGGTGCTGTCCCCAGCGCGCAGGCTGACAGCCAGGGGGCGCTGCGGGGGGTTTGGGGGTGTCACGGGGGGGTTTGGGGGTGTCACGGGGGGGTTTTGGGGGGTCACACCGTTCTGTCCCCAGTGCTCAGGCTGACAGCCAAGGGGCGCTGCGGGCCCTGCGGCTCCTGCACCCCCACACGCTGCCTGGGGGGCTCCCAGGGGTCGCTCTGCACCCCAACTTCCGGCTGAACCTGCGCGTGGCCCTGCTGGGGGGGTCAGTGACACGGGGGGGACAAGATGGGGGGACAATGAGGGGACGTGGGGGGACAATGGGGGGACAGTGGGATGAGGGGACCCCCGGGTGGGGGGGGGTTGGGGACACCAGGTGACACGGGGACCTGTTTATGGGGTCCCCCTGGTGGGACGTGGGGACACTGGGAGAGATTTTGGGGACACTGGGAGGGTTTGGGGACAATGGGGGTGACATGGGGACACTGGGGGGGTTGGGGACCCCCTGGGGGGGTTTGGGGACACTGAGGGTGACATGGGGACACTAGGAGGTTGGGGACCCTGGGGGTGACATGGGGACCCACATTTTAGGGGGTCCCCCTGGTGGGACACGGGGACACTGGGGCTGACATGGAGATCCCTAAGGGGGTTTGGGGACCCTGGGGGTGACATGGGGACCCCCAGGGGGGGGGTTGGGGACCCTGGGGGTGACATGGGGACCCATATTTTAGGGGGTCCCCCTGGTGGGACACGGGGACACTGGGGCTGACATGGAGATCCCCAGGGGGGTTTGGGGACCCCGGGGGTGACATGGGGCCCCCCCGGGGGGGGGGGGATTTGGGGACACTGGGGGTGACATGGGGACCCCTGGGGGGGGTTTGGGGACCCCGGGGGTGACATGGGGACCCATATTTTAGGGGGTCCCCCTGGTGGGACACCACGAGCCCGCTGGGCCCCGACCGGCACGCGCGGGACGTGCGGGCGCTGGATCGATACGCCGAGGAGCGCTGGGAGGTGGGACCCCAAAACCCCCTCAAACCCAGGGGGGACACCCCCCAAATGTGGGGAGACCCCCCCGGCCCCAAATCTGGGTGTTTTCACCCCAAAATGCCAGGTGATCCTGCACTTCATGGTGGGGTCGCCCAGCGCGGCCGTGAGCCAGGACCTGGCGCAGCTGCTGGTGCAGGCCGGGCTCATGAGGAGGTTTGGGGGGGGCCCCGAGGGGTTTGGGGGGGTCCTGGGGGTCCCTGGGGCATTTTGGGGGGGTCCCCGAGGGGTTTGGGGGGGTCCTGGGGGTCCCTGGGGCATTTTGGGGGGGGTTTCCCAAAGGGTTTGGGGCTCCCTGGGGGGATTTGGGGCTCCCTGGGGGGATTTGGGGGCTCCCTGGGGGGATACGGGGGGAATTTGGGGTTCCCCAAGTGGGGTTTGGGGGGCCAGGGGGGTTTTGGGGGGGTCCCTGGGGGAAATGTGGGGCATTTTGGGGGGGTTTCCCAAAGGGTTTGGGGCTCCCTGGGGGGATTTGGGGCTCCCTGGGGGGATTTGGGGGCTCCCTGGGGGGGTACTGGGGGAATTTGGGGGTCCCCAAGTGGGGTCTGGGGGGCCAGGGGGGGTTTTGGGGGGGTCCCTTGGGGGTTTGGGGGGGTCCCTGGGGCATTTCGGGGGGGGTTTCCCAAAGGGTTTGGGGCTCCCTGGGGGGATTTGGGGCATCCTAAGGGGGTACTAGGGGAATTTGGGGTTCCCCAAGTGGGGATTGGGGGGGGTTGGGGATCCTGAGGGGGTTTGGGGGAGTCATGGGGAGGAATTGGGGACCCCACGAGGGGTCAGGAGTTCCCCAGGGGGTTGGGGGGCACTGGGGGACACCCCCCACCCCAGTTTACCATCCCCTTCCAAGCTTAGGGACCCCTCCAAGCTTAGGGACCACCCCCAAATTTAGGGACCCCCCCCCCGCCCAAGTTTCCAGCACCCCCTCCAAGTTTAGGGACCCTCTCAAGTTTAGGGGACCCCCCCCCCTAATTTGGGGTCCCAGCGAGGGGGGGGACGCCCCCTGCATCACCTCGGCCGGGTTCCAGTTCCTGCTGCTCGACACCCCCGCCCAGCTCTGGTATTTCATCCTCCAGTACCTGCAGGGGGCAGAGGTGAGTCCGGGAGGGGCCCCCAAAACACAGGGGGGGTCCCCAAAACCAGGACCCCCCCCCAAATCCGTGGGCCCCGCCCTAAATCTCTGCCCCCCCCCCAACAGGCGCGGGGGATGGACCTGGTGGAGATTCTGTCCTTCCTGTTCCAGCTCAGCTTCTCTACCCTGGGCAAGGTACAGGGACCCAGGCGTCCGGGGGGACCCAGGCGTCCAGCGGGGACCCAGGAGTCTGGGGTCCTAGGCGTTTGGGGGAGACCCAGGTGTCCAGGGGACCCAGGCGTCCGGGAGGGACCCAGGAGTTCAGGGGGACTCAGGTGTCTGGGGGACCCAGGCGTCCGGGGAGGGACCCAGGAGTCCAGGGGGACTCAGGTGTCCGGGGGACCCAGGCGTCCGGGAGGGACCCAGGAGTTCCGGGGGACCCAGGCGTCCGGGGGGGACCCAGGAGTTTAGGGCAACCCAGGCATCCGGGGGGACCCAGGCGTCCAGGGAGGGACCCAGGAGTTCAGGGTGACCCAATTGTCCGGGGGACCCAGGCGTTTGGGGGGGACCCAGGAGTTCAGGGCGACCCAATTGTCCGGGGGACCCAGGCGTCCGGGCAGGGACCCAGGAGTTCAGGGTGACCCAGGTGTCCAGGGGACCCAGGCATCCGGGGAGGGACCCAGGCATCCGGGGAGGGGACCCTTCCCCAGAAAGGGGAGGGTGGGAGGTAACTGGGATTAACTGGGACTTGGTGTCACCAGGATTAGTGCATGGGGAGCTGGGGTTACTGGGGGGGACTGGGACGTTACTGGGATGTTACTGGAGGTGACTGGGATGTTACTGGGAGGCTACTGGTGCTAACTGGGCTGTCCCCAGGATCGCTCCACCAAGGGCTGGGGGTTACTGGGGGTTAACTGGGATGTCACTGGGATGTTACTGGGGGGTTACTGGGGGTGACTGGGGGGTTACTGGGGGGTTACTGGTGCTAACTGGTGCAAACTGGTCCCCAGGATTACTCCACCGAGTCCATGAGCGAGTCCCTGCTCACCTTCCTGCAGCACCTGCGCGAGTTCGGGCTCGTCTTCCAGAGGAAGGTGACAGCGGGTGACACTGCGGGTGACACCGGGGCTGACACTGCGGGTGACACTGTGGGTGACAGCAGGTGACACAGGGGCTGACACTGCGGGTGACATGGGGGGCTGACACTGCGGGTGACACCGCAGGTGACAGCGGATGACACTGCAGGTGACAGCGGCTGACACTGCAGGTGACACTGCGGGGCTGACACTGAGGGTGACAGCGGGTGGCACTCGCGGGTGACAGCAGGTGACACGGAGGGGTGACATAGGGGCTGACACTGCGGGTGACACTGCGAGTGACACTGCGGGTAACAGCGGGTGACACGGGGGGGTGACACTGCGGGTGACAGCGGGTGACACTGCTGCGGGTGACACTGCGGGTGACACAGGGGCTGACACCGTGGGGTGACAGTGGGGTGACACCGGGGGTGACACTGCGGGTGACACGGGGGCTGACACTGTGGGTGACAGCGCGGGGTGACAGTGGGTGACACAGGGGCTGACACTGCGGGTGACACAGCAGAGAGCGGGGTGACACAGGATGTTGACAGGAGGCCCTCAGGGCTCATTCTGGTCCCCACGGTTGTGTCCATGTCACCACATCCCTCGTCCCCATCCCCCCGGTTGTTGTCACCCCCGTTGTCCCCCCCGTGTCCCCGCAGCGCAAGTCCCGCCGGTTCTACCCGACGCGCTTGGCCATCGCGCTGGCCTCGGGGACATCGGGGTGTCCCCCCGAACCCGACGCTCGCAGGCTTCGTCGTCGTCGAGACCAACTACCGCATCTACGCCTACACCGGTCTGTCCCCACCTGTCCCCAAATGTCCCCAAGGGGTGACGCGGGACCCGGGCATCCCACACACCTTCACTGATCACTTGTTGCATTCTGTCCCTTTGTATCCCCGTTGTTCATTCCCATTGTCCCCATGTCCCCCCGTGTCTCGCTGTTGTATCCATGTCCCCATTGTCCCCATGTCCCCCCCGTGTCTCACTGTTGTCCCCATTGTCCCCATGTCCCCCGTATCTCGCTGTTGTCTCCATGTCCCCGTTGTCCCCCCGTGTCTCGCTGTTGTCCCCATGTCCCCCATGTCTCGCTGTTGTCCCCATGTCCCCCATGTCCGCTGTTGTCCCTGTGTCCCCATTTGTCCCCATGTCCCCTGTGTCTCGCTGTTGTCCCTGTGTCCCCATTGTCCCCATGTCCCCCCGTTGTCCCCATGTCCCCCGTGTCTCGCTGTTGTCCCCGTGTCCCCATTGTCCCCATGTCCCCCCGTGTCTCGCTGTTGTCCCCGTGTCCCCCGTGTCTCGCTGTTCCCTGTGTCCCCATTGTCCCCTTGTCCCCCCGTGTCTCGCTGTTGTCCCCGTGTCCCCATTGTCTCCATGTCCCCCGTGTCTCGCTGTTGTCCCCCGTGTCCCCCGTGTCTCCGCTGTTCCCTGTGTCCCCATTGTCCCCCTTGTCCCCCCATGTCTCGCTGTTGTCCCCGTGTCCCCATGTCCCCCCGTGTCTCGCTGTTGTCCCCATGTCCCCCCGTGTCTCGCTGTTGTCCCCATGTCCCCATTGTCCCCATGTCCGCAGACTCGGAGCTGCAGGTGGCTCTCATCGCCCTCTTCTCCGAGCTGCTCTATCGCTTCCCCAACCTGGGTGGTGGCCCAGGTGACAAGGGACAGTGTCCAGGCGGCCATCGCCAACGGCATCACCGCCGACCAGGTGGGACACCGGGGACACGGCGGGGGGGACACCGGGGACACAGGAGAGGTGATGGGGGACACAAGTGACAGGGGGGACACACTGGGGGCATAGGGGACATGGGGAAGGGGGGGGGATGTGACACAGCCAAGGGGGCTGGGGGGCCCTGGGGTGACCCTGGGGACATTGGGGTGACCCTGGGGACATCAGGGTGTCCCCCACTAATGTGTGTGTCCCCCCCCACCCCCCAGATCATTCACTTCCTGCGCACCCGGGCGCACCCTGTCATGGCCAAGCAGGTGGGTGGCACCACCCCCCAGACGCCTGGGTCCCCTGATGGTGGGTGGGGAGGGGTCCTCTCCTGGACGCCTGGGTCCCTTCCGAACACTCCCGGGTCCCCCTGATGGTGGGTGGGAAGGGGGTTCCCTGGATGCCTGGGTCCCCCCGGATGCCTGGGTCCCTCCTGAACTCCTGGGTCCCCCTTGATGGTGGGTGGGAGGGGTGTTCCCCGGACGCCTGGGTCCCCCCGGACGCCTGGGTCCCTTTGCAGAGCCGGTGCTGCCGCCCACCATCACCGACCAGATCCGGCTGTGGGAGCTGGAGCGGGGACCGGCTGCGCTTCACCGAGGGGTGAGGGGACACCGCGCTGTCACCTGCCGCCACCTACTGTCCCCAAGACGGGGGGGGGGCATCTCCGGGGTGTCCCCAAGGGGGACATTTCATGGGGGGGGGGGAGCTGGCAGCCCTGGGGGTCCCTGCGCTGTCCCTGATGTCCCCAAAGGGAGGTGACAATCCTTGAGGTCCCCAAGGGGAGGGGACAGTCCCTGATGTCCTCAAAGGGAGGTGACAATCCTTGAGGTCCCCAAGGGGAGGGGACAGTCCCTGATGTCCCCAAGGGGAGGTGCCAGCACTGGGAAGAGGTGACAGTTCCCCCGGTGACACACCCGTGTCCCCATGTCCCCCAACAATCCCTGTTCCCGGGGGGAGGTGACACTGACCCGTGGGTGTCCCCTCGTGTCCCCAGGGGTGCTGTACAACCAGTCCCTGTCCCCCGGGGGGAGGTGACACTGACCTGTGGGTGTCCCCATTGGTGACCCACATGTCCCCCTGTCCCCAGGGGGGTGACACTGACCCGTGGGTGTCCCCTCATGTCCCCAGGGGTGCTGTACAACCAGTCCCTGTCCCCTGGGGGGAGGTGACACTGACCCGTGGGTGTCCCCATTGGTGACCCACATGTCCCCATGTCCCCAGGGGGGTGACACTGACCCGTGGGTGTCCCCATTGGTGACCCACATGTCCCCAGGGGGGGTGACACTGACCTGTGGGTGTCCCCTCGTGTCCCCAGGGGTGCTGTACACCAGTCCCTGTCCCCCAGGGGGAGGTGACACTGACCCGTGGGTGTCTCCATTGGTGACCCACATGTCCCCAGGGGGGGTGACACTGACCCATGGGTGTCCCCTCGTGTCCCCAGGGGTGCTGTACAACCAGTCCCTGTCCCCCGGGGGGAGGTGACACTGACCTGTGGGTGTCCCCATTGGTGACCCACATGTCCCCCTGTCCCCAGGGGGGTGACACTGACCTGTGGGTGTCCCCATTGGTGACCCACATGTCCCCCTGTCCCCAGGGGGGTGACACTGACCCGTGGGTGTCCCCTCGTGTCCCCAGGGGTGCTGTACACCAGTCCCTGTCCCCCGGGGGGAGGTGACACTGACCCATGGGTGTCCCCTCGTGTCCCCAGGGGTGCTGTACAACCAGTCCCTGTCCCTGGGGGGAGGTGACACTGACCTGTGGGTGTCCCCATTGGTGACCCACATGTCCCCATGTCCCCAGGGGGGTGACACTGACCCGTGGGTGTCCCCATTGGTGACCCACATGTCCCCACGTCCCCAGAGGGGTGACACTGACCCGTGGGTGTCCCCATTGGTGACCCACATGTCCCCAGGGGGGTGACACTGACCCGTGGGTGTCCCCATTGGTGACCCCCATGTCCCCAGGGGGGTGACACTGACCCGTGGGTGTCCCCTCGTGTCCCCAGGGGTGCTGTACAACCAGTTCCTGTCCCCCGGGGACTTTGCGCTGCTGCGGGACCAGGCGCGGGCGCTGGGGGTGCTGCTGTTCGAGAACCCGGCGCGGCGGCTGCTGGTGGTGACACCCGGGGGACACCCCGACGTGCGGCGCTTCTGGAAGAGGCAGAAACACAACGGGTGACAATGGGGGGACCCCCGAACCGCACCCCAAAAACCGCACCCCAAAACTGCACCCCAAAAACCGCACCCCCAAAAGCCGCACACCAAAACTGGGACCCCCAAGACTGCACCTCCAAAACTGGGACCCCAAAACTGCACCCCAAAAACTGGGCCCCTAAAACTGCACCCCAAAACTGGGACCCCAAAACTGCACCCCAAAAACTGGGACTCAATAACTAGGACCCAATAACTGGGACCCCAAAACTGCACCCCAAAAACTGGGACCCCAAAACTGGGACCCCAAAACTGGGACCCCAAAACTGCACCACAAAAACTGGGACCCCCAAAACTGGGACCCCCAAAACTGGGACCCCAAAAGTGCTCCCCAAAAATGGGACCCCAAAAATTGCAGCCCAGAAATGGAACCTCAAAAACTGGGACCCCCAAAATTGCATCTTAGAAATGTACCCCAAAAGATAGGACCCCAAAATTGCACCTCAGAAATGGGACCCCAAAAACTACACCCCAGAAACGTGCCCCCAAAAATTGCGCCCCAAAAATGGGACCCCAAAATTGCATCTCAGAAACGTACCCCCAAAACTGCACCCAGAAACCTGGGACCCCAAAAATGGGACCCCAAAAGTGCTCCCCAAAATGGGACCCCAAAATTGCTCCTCAAAACTGGGACCCCAAAATTGCTCCCCAAAAATGGGACCCCAAAATCGCTCCCCCCCCCAAACCCACCCCCCAGTTCCAGGGTGACCAGACACCCCAATTTTTGGGGTGCAGACACCCCAACCCTTTGGTTCTGAGGAGGAAAAAGGAGCTTTTGGTTAAAATTGGGGAGTTGTGAGGAAAAAATTGGGGGGTCCAGGGGATAAAGGTGTTTTAAAGTCAGTTTTGCAGCGGTTTTGGGGGAAAAAAGGGGGATTTGTAATAAATGGAGGTTCGTGAGAGGGAAAAATGTTTGTTTGGGGGTTTTTCATGTGTAGGGAAAAGGGTTTTTTAATGAAAAAAGCTTTTTATGAGATGTTTTTTATAATAAAATAGTGTTTTGAAGAAAAGGTTTCTGGGGAAATTGATTTACTGGCAAAACTTGGGGTGTTCTGAGAGGGAAAATTAACTTTTTTGGGGGGGTAGGGTGGGGATTTGAGGGGAAAACCGCGATTTTTGAGGTAAAATCGTGATGTTTCCTGCAGGGCCCACAGAGACCTGAGGGCGGGAAACAGTTTTGAGGAGGAAAAATCGAAGGATTTGAGGAAAATTGTCACTTTGAAGGGCAAAAAGCAGCAGGGCGGACGTTCGCAGCTGCGGTTTGCGGTTGGCGACGAGGAACGGGGCGCGTTTTGGGGGAGAAAAGCGGGATTTGGGGCTTTTGAGGGAGTGAATGGAGCTTCTGTGAGGGGCTCGGGGCGGAACTCACGTGACGCGGCAGCTCCGGCACCTGCGCGACTGGCGCGCCCGCTGCCGCCTCCCGCCTTATATAGGGCGAGGGCGCACGCGGTCGGTCACTCGCCACGCCCCCACGGCGGGATCCAATCAGAACAGCCCCCGCGTGGCCCCGCCCCCGCGTGGCCCCGCCCCCGAGTGGCTCCGCCCCCGTTTGGCGGTCCCCGGGTCCTAGTGCCCGTCCGCTCGGGGGTGCGTAGAGACCTCTGCTGGTCTGTAGGGCTTCTTACTGGTCTGAACTGGTCCCTACTGGTCTACACTGGTCCCTATTGGTCTGAACTGGTCCCTACTGGTCTGAACTGGTCCCTGCTGGTCTACACCGGTCAGGGCAAGACAAAACCTACAGGCTTGTAGAACTTCTTGCTGGTCTATACTGGTCTATGAGGGTGACTACTCAACCGAGCAGATCAGTCGAGCTCCCTACTGGTCTGTACTGGTTTGAACTGGTCTGTAAGATCTGTACTGGTCTAAATAGATCTATATGGCTCCCAGTGATGTCCAGTAACTGGCCCGTATTCCCAGTGACTCCCAGTCCCCACCCCATGTTCCCAGTGCATCCCAGTATCTCCAGGTCCTGGAAGTGTAAATCTGGGCCTAAAGGGGCTAAATCTGAGCCCCAATGGGGTAAATCTGGGCCTAAAGGGGTAAATCCAGGCCTAAGGGTGTAAATAGGAGTCCTGAGGGGGTAAATTTGGCCCTAAGGGGGTAAAACTGGGCCTAAGCGGGTAACTGGAGGCCCCGGACGCCTGGGTCCCTCCCCGCAGCCCGGAAGCCAGGGTGACCCGAGGGCGGGGGAGGGGACGTGACGTGGGTGTCACCGGCTGGCGGGGACGGTCCCCAGGGGCACACGGAGGTAAGTGCTGGGGGGGGATTAGACCCGGACGCCTGGGTCCCCTCCCGGACGCCTGGGTCCCTCCCGGACGCCTGGGTCCCCTCTGTGGGTGCAGAAAGGGAAGTGAAGGGGGTTCCTGCACCCGGATGCCTGGGTCCCTTTGAGTCGCAATGGCGGCCACGCCCAGATGCCTGGGTCCTCTCCAGGATGCCTGTGTTCCCCCTCCCCGAACACTTGGGTCCCTCTTCTCTGCATTAGGGGCTTGGGGAGAGGGTCCCCACCCGGACGCCTGGGTCCCACCCGGATGCCTGGGTCCCTCTTCTCACCATTACATCCTTGGGGCAGGCTCTGTACCCATACTCCTGTGTCCCACCCGGACGCCTGGGTCCCTCCCGGATGCCTGGGTCCCTCTTTTCTCCATTATGGCATTGGGGTGGGCTCTGTACCTGGACGCCTGGGTCCCTCCCGGACTCCCATGTCCCACCCGGACGCCTGGGTCCCCTCCCAGACACCTGGGTCCCTCTTCTCTCCATCACGTCCTTGGGTTGGGCTCTGTACCCATAATTCCATGTCCCTCCCGGACTCCTGGGTCCCTCCCGGACTCCTGGGTCCCTCTTCTCACCATTACATCCTCGGGTTGGGCTCTGTACCCATACTCCCGTGTCCCACCCGGACACCTGGGTCCCTCCCGGACTCCTGAGTCCCTCCCAGATGCCTCCCGGACTCCTGGGTCCCTCCCAGATGCCTGGGTCCCTCCCGGACTCCTGGGTCCCTCCCGGACTCCTGGGTCCCTCTTCTCACCATTACGTCCTCGGGTTGGGCTCTGTACCCATACACCCGTGTCCCTCCCGGACTCCTGGGTCCCTCCCGGATGCCTGGGTCCCTCTTCTCACCATTACGTCCTCGGGTTGGGCTCTATACCCATACTCCCGTGTCCCACCCGGACTCCTGGGTCCCTCCCGGACTCCTGGGTCCCTCTTCTCACCATTACGTCCTCGGGTTGGGCTCTGTACCCATACTCCCGTGTCCCTCCCGGACTCCTGGGTCCCTCCCGGACTCCTGGGTCCCTCTTCTCACCATTACGTCCTCGGGTTGGGCTCTGTACCCATACACCCGTGTCCCACCCGGACGCCTGGGTCCCTTGCAGGATGTCCTCTCCACCGCTGTCGCAGGCGGTGGCCTCGGCCACCGAAGCCACCAGCCGAGCCCTGGACGCCCTGGTGACCCTGGCCGAGTCCCTGGGGCCGCCGGAGCCGGTGTCTCGGGCGCTGGCCGGGGCGCGCGCGGCGCTGGAGGCGGCGGAGGCGGCGCGGGCGGCGCTGCAGGCGGCGCTGGTGGCGGCGCTGGCGGCGCCGGGGCCGTCGGGGCCGTCGGCGCCGCGGGGGCTGGACCCCGAGGGGCTGTACCGGGCGCTGGCGGCGGCGGCCGAGGCGGCCGCGGCGCAGCTGGAGCGGGAGCTGCGGCGCAACCGGCGCCGGCGCCGCGGGCTCTGGGCCGGACGGACCCTGGCGATCGGGCTCATGGTCGTCTGCGCCCCCCTGCGTGAGTATGGACCAGTACGGACCAGTACGGACCAGTGTGGACAAACACGGACCACTGGGAAGGGACACAGCGGACACTGGGGACAACTGGGGCCACTGGGAAGGGACACAGGGGACACTGGGGACAACTGGGGAGACTAGGGGCACTGGGAAGGGACACTGGGGACACTGGGGACAACTAGGGCCACTGGGGGCACTGGGAAGGGACACTGGGGACACTGGGGACAACTGGGGCCACTGGGGGCACTGGGAAGGGACACTGGGGACACTGGGGACAACTGGGGCCACTGGGGGCACTGGGAAGGGACACTGGGGACACTGGGAGGCAAGTGGGGACACTGAGAGGGGATAGTGGGATGGAACTGGGGACACCAGAAGGGGACACAGGAGACACTGGGGACACTGAGAGGGAACTGGGGACATCGGGAAGGGACACTGGGGCCAACTGGAGGTACTGGGATGGAACTGGGGACACCAGGAGGGGACACTGGGGCCAACTAGGGGCACTGGGAAGGGACACAGACGACACTGGGGACAACTGGGGACACTGGGGACAACTAGGGGCATTGGGAAGGGACACAGGGGACACTGGGGACACTGGGGACAGCTGGGGACACTGGGAAGGGACACAGGGGACAACTGAGGTCACTGGGAAGGGACACTGGGGACACTGGGGACAAGTGGGGACACTGGGAAGGGACACAGGGGACACTGGGGACAACTGGGGGCACTGGGGGACACTGGAGCCACTGGGAAGGGACACAGGGGACACTGGGGACAACTGGGGACACTGGGAGGGGACACAGGGGCCACTGGGGCCAACTGGGGCCACTGGGGCTACTGGGAAGGGACACAGATGACACAGGGGACACTGGGGACAACTGGGGACACTGGGGACACCTGGGGCCACTGGGGGCCACTGGGGCCACTGGGAAGGGACACAGGGGCCACTGGGGAGACTGGGAAGGGACACAAGGGACACTGGGGACAACTGGGGCCACTGGGAAGGGACACAGGGGACACTGGGGACACTGGGGGCACTGGGAAGGGACACAGGGGACAACTGGGGACACTGGGGCCAACTGGGGCCAACTGGGGCCACTGGGGGCCACTGGGAAGGGACACTGGGGCCACTGGGGAGACTGGGAAGGGACACAAGGGACACTGGGGACAACTGGGGCCACTGGGAAGGGACACTGGGGCCACTGGGGACAACTGGGGCCACTGGGAAGGGACACAGGGGCCACTGGGGCCAACTGGGGCCACTGGGGCTACTGGGAAGGGACACAGATGACACAGGGGACACTGGGGACAACTGGGGACACTGGGGACACTGGGGACAACTGGGGCCACTGGGGGCCACTGGGGCCACTGGGAAGGGACACAGGGGCCACTGGGGAGACTGGGAAGGGACACAAGGGACACTGGGGACAACTGGGGCCACTGGGAAGGGACACAGGGGACACTGGGGACACTGGGGGCACTGGGAAGGGACACAGGGGACAACTGGGGACACTGGGGCCAACTGGGGCCAACTGGGGCCACTGGGGGCCACTGGGAAGGGACACTGGGGCCACTGGGGAGACTGGGAAGGGACACAAGGGACACTGGGGACAACTGGGGCCACTGGGAAGGGACACTGGGGCCACTGGGGACAACTGGGGCCACTGGGAAGGGACACAGGGGCCACTGGGGCCAACTGGGGCCACTGGGGCTACTGGGAAGGGACACAGATGACACAGGGGACACTGGGGACAACTGGGGACACTGGGGACACTGGGGACAACTGGGGCCACTGGGGGCCACTGGGGCCACTGGGAAGGGACACAGGGGCCACTGGGGAGACTGGGAAGGGACACAAGGGACACTGGGGACAACTGGGGCCACTGGGGCCACTGGGAAGGGACACAGGGGCCACTGGGGCCAAGTGGGGCCACTGGGGGCACTGGGAAGGGACACAAGGGACACAGGGGACACTGGGGACACTGGGAAGGGACACAGGGGACAACTGGGGACACTGGGGCCAACTGGGGCCAACTGGGGCCACTGGGGGCCACTGGGAAGGGCCACCAGGGCCAACCGGGGCCAACCGGTGCCACGGTGCCGCTGGCGGGTGCCGCCACGCAGCGCGTCCCCGTGTCCCCGCAGTGTCCCTGGACGCCGTGCGCGAGCTGCTGGGGGTGACGCAGGAGTGTCACCTGGTGCCCTGCCTGGCCGCGCTGGCCCTGCTGTGCCAGGCGGCGCTGTGGGCGCTGGGGACGTCGCGGCGGCACCTCGTGGCCGCCGTGGGCCACCAGCGGCACCAGGCGCTGCGGTACCGGCGCCTGGCCCGGGCCAGCGCGGCCAGCGCCGAGGCCGCCGCCGTGGCCAGCGCCGAGGCCGCCGCGGCCAGCGCCGCGCTGGGGACGCTGGAGGAGGTGACGGGGCACCTGGGGGACCTGGCGGGCGCCGTGGCCGAGGAGCTGGAGGCGGCGCGGGGCTTCGCGGGCAGCGCCGCGCTGCTCGGGGACGTCGTGGCGGCGCTGGGGACGGCGCTGGGGGACAGCGAGGGGACGCGGCGATTGGGACGGGCGGCGCGGGCGCTGCCGGGGGACGGCGACGGCGACGGTGGGGGGACAACGGGAGGGGCTTGGGGACACCCCGATGGCTCTTGACCCCCCTGGGGACACCCCAATGGCCCTTGACCCCTATGGGGACAACGGGAGGGGCTTGGGGACACTCCGATGGCTCTTGACCCCCCTGGGGACACCCCAATGGCCCTTGGCCCATATGAGGACAACGAGAGGGGCTTGGGGACATGGGGATGTCTCATGACCCTTCTGGGGACACCCCAATGTCCCTTGACCCCTTTGGGGACACCCCGATGGCCCTTGACCCCTCTGGGGACACCCCGATGTCCCTTGGCCCATATGGGGACAACGGGAGGGGCTTGGGGACACTGGGATGGCCCTTGACCCCCCTGGGGACACCCCAATGTCCCTTGGCCCATATGAGGACAACGGGAGGGGCTTGGGGACATGGGGATGTCTCATGACCCTTCTGGGGACACCCCAATGTCCCTTGACCCCTTTGGGGACACCCCGATGGCCCTTGACCCCCCTGGGGACACCCCAATGGCCCTTGACCCCTATGGGGACAACGGGAGGGGCTTGGGGACACTGGGATGGCTCTTGACCCCCCTGGGGACACCCCAATGGCCCTTGACCCATATGGGGACAATGGGAGGGGCTTGGGGACATGGGGATGTCTCATGACCCTTCTGGGGACACCCCAACGTCCCTTGGCCCATATGGGGACACCCCGATGGCCCTTGACCCCTCTGGGGACACCTCAATGTCCCTTGGCCCATATGGGGACAACGGGAGGGGCTTGGGGACACCCCGATGGCTCTTGACCCCCCTGGGGACACCCCAATGGCCCTTGGCCCATATGGGGACAACGGGAGGGGCTTGGGGACATGGGGATGTCTCTTGACCCTTCTGGGGACACCCCAATGTCCCTTGACCCCTTTGGGGACACCCCAATGGCCCTTGACCCCTCTGGGGACACCCTGATGTCCCTTGGCCCATATGGGGACAACGGGAGGGTCTTGGGGACACTGGGATGTCTCATGACCCTTCTGGGGACACCCTGATGTCCCTTGTCCTTTCTGGGGACACCAGGAGGGTCTTGGGATACTGGGATGTCCCTTGACCCCTTTGGAGACACCCCAATGTCCCTTGACCCCTCTGGGGACACCAGGAGGTTCTTGGGGACACTGAGAGGGTCTTGGGGACACTCCAATGCCCCTTGACCCGTCTGGGGACACCCCAATGTCCCTTGACCCCTCTGGGGACACCGTGAGGGTCTTGGGGACACTGGGATGTCCCTTGACCCATCTGGGGACACTGGGATGTCCCTTCTGGGGACACCAGGAGAGTCTTTGGAACACCTCAATGTCCCTTGTCCCCTTTGGGGACACCCCAATGTCCCTTGACCCCCTGTGGGGACACCGTGAGGGTCTTGGGGACACCCCGATGTCCCTTGACCCCTCTGGGGACACCAGGAGGGACTTGGGGACACAGGGCTCTGTTGGGGACATTGGGGGACACTGGGGCCTGTGGGACCCCCTTGGGGACACTAAAGGGGACACTGTGTGACATGGGGGGGACACAGGACCCCGTTGGGGACATCAGGGGGGACACTGGAAGCTGTGGGGCCCTATTGGGGACATTGGGGGACACTGAGACCTGTGGGACCCCCTTGGGGACACTAAAGGGGACACTGTGTGACACGGGGGGGACACGGGACCCCGTTGGGGACATCAGGGGGGACACTGAAGGCCGTGGAGCCCTATTGGGGACATTGGGGGACACTGAGACCTGTGGGACCCCCTTGGGGACACTAAAGGGGACACTGTGTGACACGAGGGGGACACGGGACCCCGTTGGGGACATCAGGGGGGACACTGGAGGCTGTGGGGCCCTATTGGGGACATTGATGGACACTGGAGGCTGTGGGGGCCCTATTGGGGACATTGGGGGACACTGAGACCTGTGGGACCCCCTTGGGGACACTGGGGGACACTGGGGCCTGTGGGACCCCCTTGGGGACACTGAAGGGGACACTGTGTGACATGGGGGGGACATGAAACCCCGTTGGGGACATCAGGGGGGACACTGGAGGCTGTGGGGCCCTATTGGGGACATTGGGGGACACTGAGGCCTGTGGGACCCCCTTGGGGACATTGGGGGACACTGGGGCCTGTGGGACCCCCTTGGGGACACTAAAGGGGACACTGTGTGACATGGGGGGGACACGGGACCCTGTTGGGGACATCAGGGGGACACTGGAGGCTGTGGGGCCCTATTGGGGACACTGGGGGACACTGAGACTTGTGGGACCCCCTTGGGGACATTGGGGGACACTGGGGCCTGTGGGACCCCCTTGGGGACACTAAAGGGGACACTGTGTGACATGGGGGGGACATGAGACCCCGTTGGGGACATAAGGGGGGACACTGGAGGCCGTGGGCCTGTTTTGGGGACACTGGGGGACACTGAGGCCTGTGGGACCCCCTTGGGGACATTGGGGGACACTGGGGCCTGTGGGACCCCCTTGGGGACACTAAAGGGGACACTGTGTGACATGGGGGGGACACGGGGCCCCATTTTGGGGGGGAGCGGGGGGGACACGTCACCAGGGGCGGGTGACGGCCCGGCCCAGCCCCTCCCCCGCCCGGCCCGAGCGCGGCCGCGGCCACGGACGCCACCGGACACCGTGGGGACACCCAGGGACACCGTGGGGACACCATGGGGACACCCAGGGACACCATGGGGACACCGGGGGACACCGGGGTCCTTGTCACCCCCGAGGTGGGACAAGGAGAGGGGACGGGGGGGGCAGGGGGGTGACAATGGGATGGGGGTGACAAGAGGGGATGGGGGTGACAAGGGGATGGGGGGGACAAGGGGACGGGGGGACATGGGGACAAATGGGGGTGCCAAGGGGACAGGGGGACAATGTGATGGGGATGGGGGTGACAAGGGGACAGGTGGACAAATGGGGGTGACAGAGGGGACATGGGGACAAATGGGGGTGGCAGAGGGGACAGAGGGGTGACAAGGGGATGGGGGGACATGGGGACAAATGGGGGTGAGAAGGGGACAGGGGGACATGGGGACAAATGGGGGTGACAAGGGGACAGGGGGGACAATATGATGGGGATGGAGGTGGCAGAGGGGACATGGGGACAAATGGGGGTGGCAGATGGGACAGGGGGGTGACAAGGGGATGGGGGGACATGGGGACAAATGGGGGTGACAAGGGGACAGGGGGACAGAATGGGGGTGGCAGAAGGGA
Source organism: Nesoenas mayeri (assembly GCF_963082525.1). NCBI lineage: Eukaryota > Metazoa > Chordata > Aves > Columbiformes > Columbidae > Nesoenas > Nesoenas mayeri. The sequence goes on from NW_027660031.1 coordinate 21,713, forward strand.
CAGGGGGTGACAAGGGGATGGGGTGACAAGGGAATGGGGGGACAATGTGATGGGGATGGGGGTGACAAGGGGACATGGGGACAAATGGGAGTGACAAGGGGACAGAGGGGACAATGTGATGGGTTGGCAGAGAGGACATGGGGACAAATGGGGGTGACAAGGGGACAGGGGGACAGAATGGGGGTGGCAGAAGGGACAGGGAGTGACAAGGGGACGGGGGGACATGGGGACAAATGGGGGTGGCAGAAGGGACAGGGGGGTGACAAGGGGATGGGGGACATGGGGACAAATAGGGGTGGCAGAAGGGACATGGGGTGACAAGGGGACATGGGGACAGGGGGACATGGGGACAGGGGGTCATGGGGACACGAGGACATGGGGACAGAGGGACAGGGGGACAGGGGGTGACATGGGGACAGGGGGTGACATGGGGACAGGGGATCATGGGGACAGGGGGTGCCAAGGGGACAAGTGCCCCGGGGGTGGCATCTGGGGACAACGAAGGTGACAGGAGGGAGGGGCCAAGGGCCACCCGCGGTGACAGTGACCGTCCCCAGGTGTCCCCGGCGCTGCTGGAGCCGCTGGTGGCCGTGGTGGCCGCGCTGGGCGAGCTGGGGGCCATCGCGGGGGACGTCCCGGTGGCCGTGGCCCCGGGGACCCTGCGCGCGGGGCTGGTGGCCCTGGTGGCCACCATAGCACAGGCCATGGGCCACCAACCCCGCGGGGCCACCGGCCTCGGGAGCCTCCTCCGCGCCCTTGGGGACACCGCGGGGGACACCAGGGCCACCCATGGGGCCACCGAGGATGTTGGGGCCACCGCTGTCACCCATGGGGCCATCGGGGCTTCTGGGGCCACCACTGTCACCCATGGGGCCACCGAGGACGTTGGGGTCACCGCCGTCACCCATGGGGCCACCAAGGACGTTGGGGCCACCGCTGTCACCCATGGGGCCACTGAGGCCACTGGAACCACTGAGGCCACCACAGGGGTTGTTGGGGCCACTGGGGCCACCACTGTCACCCATGGGGCCACTGAGGCCACTGAAGCCACTGGGGCCACCACTGTCACCCATGGGGCCACCAAGACCACTGGGGCCACGCCAGCGGCCACTGGGGCCACCAATGTCACCACAGGGGCCACCACAGTCACCATAGGGGCTGTTGTTGCCACTGGGGCCACCACTGTCACCCCCGGGGCCACCAAAACCACTGGGGCCACCACTATCACCCACAGTGCCATTGGAGCCACAGTGACAACCCCCGGGGCCACCGTGACCACCGCACTCACCCCAGGGGCCACCGAGGCCACCGCGGCTGCCACCTACGCCGCGGTGGCCACCGTGGCCCGTCGGTGGCGGGAAGCGGCGAGCTCGGCCGCGGCCACCTGGGCCACCGCGGCGGGTGACGCCGAGCGCCTGCGCGACGCCGTGGCCACCGCCGTGGCCACCACCGCGGCCACCGCCGTCCCCGAGGGCCACCTGGGCGCCGCGCTGGCTCGCGAGCGGGCGGCGCTTCACGGGCTCCTGGCGGCCACCCGGGCGCTCCCGGTGGCCACCGAGGTGGCCGCGGTGGCCTCGGAGGTGACATCGCACGGGGAGCGGGTGGCCCGGGCCAGCGCGGGGCTGCGGGCGGCCAGCGAGGCCACCGAGGCGGCGGCGGTGGCCACGGTGGCCACGGGGGTGGCCCGGGAGAGGGGGCGCTGCGCCGCGGCGGCCGCGGGGCCGCTGGGCCGCTTGGTGGCCGCTTGCCACGGGGCCACCGGTTTCTATTGTCACCTGCGGCGCCTCCTGGAGGCCGTGGAGGCCGCGGTGGCTTCTGGTGGCCCCGCCGAGGAGCTGGTGGCCGCGGCGACGGTGGCCGAGACGCTGTGGGACGCCAGTGGCCGCTTGGTGAAGTGTCACCTGTTGGGGACGCTGCGGGTGGCCCGGGGGCTACTGGCGAGCGGGGGTGGCCACGGGGGGACCGCGGTGGAGCGGGGGTGTCACCAGGCCAGGGCCGCCATCCCGGCGCTGCTGCGGGGGACGCGCTAGGGGGCGCTGCTGGGGACAACGGGCGGGGGGGACAGGTGGCGTCAATGGGGACCAAGGGCCTCGTTGGGGACAATTCCGTAAATGGGGACAATGGCCTTGGTGGGGACAAGTGGTGCCAATGGGGGCCAATGGCCTCAATAGAGACAATGGCTTAATAGGGACAATTCCATGATTGGGGACAATTCCATGATTGGGGACGAGTAGTGTCATGGGGACAATGGCTTCATGGGGACAATTCCATGATTGGGGACAACGGCATCGTTGGGGACAATGGCCTCATTGGGGACAAGTGGCACCATTGGGGACAATGGCCTCGTTGGGGACAATTCCATAAATGGGGACAATGGCATTGTTGGGGACAAGTGGTGTCATGGGAACAATGGCTTAATGGGGACAATTCCATGATTGGGGACAACGGCATTGTTGGGGACAATGGCCTCATTGGGGACAAGTGGCACCATTGGGGACAATGGCCTTGTTGGGGACAATGGCTTCATGGGGACAATTCCATGATTGGGGACAATGGCCTCGTTGGGCACAAGTGGCACCATTGGGGGCCAATGGTCTCATTGGGGACAAGTGGCACCATTGGGGACAATGGCCTTGTTGGGGACAATGGCCTCGTTGGGGACAATGGCATGATTGGGGACAATGGCCTCATTGGGGACAAGTGGCACCATTGGGGACAATGGCCTTGTTGGGGACAATGGCTTCATGGGGACAATTCCATGATTGGGGACAATGGCCTCATTGGGGACAAGTGGCACCGTTGGGACAAGTGGCATCATGGGGACAACGGCTTCATGGGGACAACTCTATAGCTGGGGACAAGTGGCGTCATTGGGGACAATGGCCTCATTGGGGACAATGGCTTAATAGGGACAATTCCATGGTTGAGGACAACAGCATTGTTGGGGACAATGTCCTCATTGGGGACAAGTGGCACCATTGGGGACAATGGCCTCGTTGGGGACAATGGCTTCATGGGGACAATTCCATGGCTGGGGACAATGGCCTCATTGGGGACAATGGCCTCATTGGGGACAAGTGGCGCCAATGGGGACAACGGCCTCAATGGGGACAATGGCTTCATGGGGACAATTCCATGGTTGGGGACAACAGCCTCATTGGGGACAAGTGGCACCGTTGGGGACCAACGGCCTCGTTGGGGACAACGGCTTCATGAGGACAATTCCATGGTTGGGGACAACAGCCTCATTGGGGACAATGGCCTCATGGGGACCATGGGAAGCCTCACGGATTTCCACCCCAAAATCCCCCCATTTCCACCAAAAAACCCCAAATTTCCCCCCCCGCCCGCAAATCCCCCAAAACCCCTCAAATCCCCCCAAAAATCCAAATCCCCCCCGACCCAAATCCCCCAGAAACCCCCAAATCCCCCCCCCCCAAATAAAACCCACAAACCCCACCCAAATCTCCCCTAAATCACCCGGAATTGGCTCATTTTTTAAAGGCTCAAAGGCGGCGTTTACTGGAAGGGGTGTGGCCCGGAGGGGGCGTGGCCGTGAGCGGGAAGGGGCGTGGCCACCCACCGGCCCCGCCCAGAGGGTGGGGTTTGTGGAGGGGGCGGAGCTCCGGGCTCCGCCCGCGGTCAGGGAGGCGGGGTTGGGGGCGGGGTTTGGGCGGGGGGCGTGGCCGGCAGCCGGAAGGGGAGGAGCTCCAGGCTCTGACGTAACACGCCCGTCAGCAGCAGCTCGGCGGAGTTCAGGGGCAGATCCAGCGCCTGGGCCCGCCCCCAGCGCGCGGCGTCCGCGGGACACGTGACCACCAGGAGGCGGGGCTGCGGGCGGGGCCAGCCAGAGGGGGCGGGGCCAGGAAAAGAGGGGGCGGAGCCAGGAAAAGAGGGGGCGGAGCCGGGAAGGGGACATGGGGAGCGGGCAGAAGGGGCGGGGCCAGGGGACATAGGGAGCAGGTAGAGGGGGCGGAGCCAGGGGAAGGGGGGTGGAGCCAGTGGGAAGAGGGGGCGGAGCCAGAGAGGGGTCATAGGGAGCAGGCAGATGGGGTGGGGCCAGGGTAGAGGGGGGCGGGGCCAGGAGAAGAAGGGGCGGGGCCAGGGGAAGAGGGGGTGGGGCCGGGGAAGGGGATGACAATGAGGGGACAATGGAGGGAGGGGACATTTTGGCCTCCCCCTCCCATAGGGACCCGCCAGCCCACCCTTGGTGGCTTTGGGTCCCCAAACATTGTCCCCAATACCCCCCCAGTGTCCCAATGTCCCCCCAGTGTCCCAATGTCCCCTGCATTGTCCCCAACACCCCCCAGTGTCCCCAATGTCACCCACATTGTCCCTAACACCCCCCAGTGTCCCCCCTACATTGTCACAAATGTCCCCCTCCCAGCGTCCCCAACGTCCCCCCCATGTCCCCATTGTGCCCCCAGTGTCCCCGTTGTCCCCAAACGTCCCCTCACCCGGAATGTTCGGGGCAGGCGGGGCAGGAAGGTGCCCCCGGCGCAGGTGACAATGTCCCTCATTTCCTCGGGGGGGGGACGGACCCCGGGGGTGACGTGAATCTCGTAGCCCTGGGGACAGCGACGGGGGGGGTGACACAAGAGGGACACTTGGAGAGGATTGGGGACACTTGGGGACATGCGCGGACACTCAGGGACAGTTGGGGACACTGGGGGACAGTTGGGGACCCTTAGGGACATTGGAAACCCTTGGGGACAGCTGGGGACATTGGAGACCCTTAGGGACACTGGAGACCCTTGGGGACCTTGGAGACCCCTGGGGACAGTTGGGAACCCTTGGGGACATTGGGGACCCTTGGAGACCCTTGGGAAGCCCTGGGGACATTGGGGACCCTTGGGGACACTGGGGACCATTGGGAACCCTTGGGGACATTGGGAACCCCTGGGGACACTGGGGACCATTGGGAACCCTTGGGGACATTGGGAACCCCTGGGGACACTGGGGGACCATTGGGAACCCTTGGGGACATTGGGGACCCCTGGGGCCACTCGGGGACATTGGGGACCATTGGGAACCCTTGGGGACCCCTGGGGACCATTGGGAACCCTTGGGGACATTGGGGACCCCTGGGGACATTGGGGACCCCTGGGGCCACTCGGGGACATTGGGGACCATTGGGAACCCTTGGGGACATTGGGGACCCCTGGGGCCACTCGGGGACATTGGGGACCATTGGGAACCCTTGGGGACACTGGGGACCCCTGGGGACATTGGGGACCCTTGAGGACACTAGGGACCATTGGGAACCCTTGGGGACCCCTGGGGACATTGGGGACCATTGGGAACCCCTGGGGACATTGGGGACCCCTGGGGACATTGGGGACACTGGGGACAGCGGGTGGCACTGACCTGCAGCAGGGGGCGCTGTCGCGCCTTCCGCAGTGACAGTGACAATCGGAACCCGAATTGTCCCTCGCGCTCGGGGTCACTGACCAGGAAGGGACCCGGGGACAGGACCCGCCCGGCGGCCGCACTCTGGGGACACGTTGGGGACACGTTGGGGACACGTTGAGGACACCGCGCTCACCCCTGGGCCCCAACGTCCCACCCCTTTGTTCCCAAACACCCCCCTGTCCCCAAAGCCACCTCCCTTGTCCCCAAGAGCCACCGTGGTCCCAAAGCCGCTTCCCTTGTCCCCAAGGCCTTTGTCCCATGTCCCCAAGGGCCCCTCATTGTCCCCAAGGCCACCACGTCCCCCAAATCCCCTTTTCTGTTCTCAACCCCCCATCTCCTTGTCCCCAAGGTCCCCAAGAGCCACTGTGTCCCTGAACACCCCTCTGTCCCCAAGGCCACGATGTCCCCAGAACCCCCTCTCCTTGTCCCCAGTGTCCCCATCCCTTGTCCCCAATGTCCCCCCTGTCACCTGGAGCAGCCACTGGGGTTGACAGTGGGGACCCGTTGTCCCCAAGGTCCCCAATGTGTCCCCTTGTCCCCAGTGTCCCCCTGTCCCCAGTGTCCCCAATGTCCCCTTTCTCCCCAGTGTCCCCCTTGTCCCCAATGTCCCCCTTGTCCCCAATGTCCCTGTGTCACCTGCAGCAGCCACTGGGGGGTGACAATGGGGATCTGTTGTCCCCAAGCTCCCCAATGTGTCCCCCTGTCCCCAATGTCCCCCTTGTCCCCAGTGTCCCCTTTCTCCCCAGTGTCCCCCTTGTCCCCAATGTCCCTGTGTCACCTGCAGCAGCCACTGGGGGGTGACAACGGGGATCTGTTGTCCCCAAGGTCCCCAATGTGTCCCCCTGTCCCCAGTGTCCCCAATGTCCCCTTTCTCCCCAGTGTCCCCCTTGTCCCCAGTGTCCCCGTGTCACCTGCAGCAGCCACTGGGGGGTGACAATGGGGACCCCCCGGGCCACCCCGCACAGGAACTTGACGGTTCGTCGCACGCGGTCGGTGACCAGGTGGGAACAGCTGGTGACATCGGCGGCCACCGACCCCCCCAGTGTCCCCAGGGCCACCAGCAGCGCCGGGGTGGCCACCACCCCCGTGAACAGCACCTGGGGACAGCAGGGGATGTTGGGGACATCGGAGGTGGTGACAATGATGGATGGGACACTTGGGGACATGTTGGGGACACTTGGGGACATGCTGGGGACACCCCTGGGGTGGTGACAATGACGGATGGGACACTTGGGGACAGGTTGGGGACACCCCTGGGGTGGTGACAATGATGGATGGGACAATGGGACAGGTTGGGGACACTTGGGGACATGTTGGGGACACCCCTGGGGTGGTGACAATGATGGATGGGACACTTGGGGACAAGTTGGGGACACTTGGGGACATATTGGGGACACAGTGGGGCACCCCTGGGGTGGTGACAATGATGGACGGGACAATGGGACAGGTTGGGGACACTTGGGGACAAGAAGGGGACACTTGGGGACATGCTGGGGACACAGTGAGGACATCCCTGGGGTGGTGACGATGACGGATGGGACACTTGGGGACAGGTTGGGGACACCCCTGGAGTGGTGACAATGATGGACGGGACAATGGGACAGGTTGGGGACACTTGGGGACATGTTGGGGACACCCCAGGGGTGGTGACAATGATGGACGGGACATAGGGACAGGTAGGGGACATGTTGGGGACACGGGGTGGGGGGTCAGGGCCACAGTACCTGGGGGGGGTTGTCGCTTGGCCCCGCCCGTGGGCGGAGCTTGGGCCCAGCGACCAATGGAGGCTCCGCCTCTTCCTGCTGGGGGTGGGGCCATAGTCAGTCCCACCCCCACAAGCCCCACCCACCCCATGAGCCCCCGCCCACCTGGGCCAATCAGGACCCGCCCACCCCACTCGGCCCCGCCCCCCGCTGTGGTCACACCCACCGGTGCTTTCCTCCTCGGGGGGCGGGGCTTGGCCGATGGGCGGGGCTTGGCTGGTGGGCGGTGCCTCGTGAGTGGCGGCTCCGGAGCAAGGGGGTGGGGCTGGAGGCGGGCGCTGCGCCGCGGTTGGGGGGCGGGGCTGGGAGGGGCGGGGCCTGAAGCCCCACCTGCTTTAGCTCCACCCCCTCGGCTCTGAGCCAATCGCTGGCTGCGGCGAAGCCCCGCCCCCTCCTGGGGGGGCGGGGTCAGCACCTGGACACCTGGGTCCTTCCCGGATGCCTGGGTCCCCTTGAATGGGGGGGGTGGAATGCACCCCGGATGTCTGGGTCCACTCACGTCCTCACTCGATGACGCCGTCACCACTGCGGGGACCCTGGCATCCGGGGGGGACCCAGGCGTCCGGGAAGGGACCCGGGCGTCCGAGGGGGACCCAGGTGTTTGGGAAGGGACCCGGGTGTCCGGGGGGGACCCAGGCGTGCGGGAAAGGACCCAGGCATCCGGGGCGGGGCAGGGCGGGGCAGCGGGGGGTGGAGTTTCCTTCTCCTCCTCCTCAGGGGGGTCGAAGCGCTGGGTGGGCTCCTCAGGATCCCAACCTACGGAAAAGGACCCAGGCGTCCGGGGGGGACCCAGGCGTCCAGGGTAAGGGGACCCAGGCGTCCGGGGCCACCAACCGTCATTCTCCGGTGACAGGAAGTTCTGGGTGGGCTCCAAGAAGACGGAGGGGTCACCTGGGGGTGGGGACAAAGAGGCATGAGATGGGACCCAGGCGTCCGGGAGGGACCCAGGCGTCCGGGGCCGCGCCGTCTCACCGTCGCTATCGCTCTCTTTCCCATCCCCCGAATTTGGGGCCAGAAACGGCGAATTTGAGGCTGCAACATCTGGATCCGGCGTCTCCGGCACCACGGGGGGATCCGTGCAGATGTTCCGGGGCGTTTTGGGGGTGGGAACAGCTGGATTTGGGGGGTCGCCCTCGATATCTGTCTCGCTGTCCTCATCAATGCCCCCGTTGTTGTGTCGAACATCTGGATTTTGGGTCTTTTTGGGTCGAACTTGCTGGATTCGGGGGTGTCCAACATCTGGGGTCGGCGGCTCCAGCTCCACATCTGTATCGCTGTCCTCGTCACCGTGTGATAGCGGCGGAACATCTGGATTCGGCCTCTTTAGCGTCACGTCTGCGGGAGGTTTTGGGGGGAAATATCGGGATTTGGGGCGCCCAACATCTGGAGTCGGCGGCTCCAGGTCCTCGGGAACATCTGGATCGGAGTCCACATCTGTATCGCTCTCCACGAGGGCCCGGGCTCCGTTTTGGGGGGCGGCAACATCTGGAATCGCTGGGTTTGCACCTGCAGCTGGATCGGGGGAGGTTTTGGGGTGAAAAAGGTGGGTTTTGGGGACGTCTGGGGGAAGGGACCCAGGCGTCCGGGAAGGGACCCAGGCGTCTGGGGAAGGGACCCACCTGTCCCCCCCGAGGGGTCGATTCCTCCGTTCATTACCTGGGGGGGGAGGGGGAGAAATAGTTACCTCAGGGGACCAATAATTGCCCCCCCAGCCCCCGAATTACCCCAAGGACCCCCCCCAAAATGCCCTTTAACCCCCCAAGTGCCCCTGGGACCCCCAAAAGGCTCCAAATTGCCCCCAAACTGCCCCTTTAACCCCTCTAAACTGCCCCACAGGGCCCCAGGTTGCCCCCAAATAGCCCCTCGACCCCCCCCCACCCCCAAGTGCACCTGGGACCCCCCAAAATGCCCCTCACACTCACCGGTCCCGCGCCACCGCCCCCTCGCCCCGCCCTCCCGCTCCCATTGGCCACCACCGCCTCCCGTGACCGCCCAGCGAGCGCTCCTATTGGCTGCCGCGCGCGTCCTTCCGGCGGGGAGCATAGAGAGGAGGGGCGGGACGGTCCGCCGAGAGGGGCAGAGCGGCGGCGGACCGTTTTTTTTTTAACCACAGAGCGCGCAGAGCACCCCGCCCCCCAGCGGGGGCGTGGCCTCCCGCCCGCGCCGCCCAATGGCAGCGCGGGGAGCGGGCGGCACCGTCCAATGGGAGCGCGGGGGGGGCGTGGCGCCGCCGCTTTCTCTATATGAGGCGGCGCCGGCCGGCGCGAGCCGCCATTGTTTCCCGCCACCGCGCCGGCAGCGATCTCGCCTTAAAGGGGCCGCGCCACCTTCCTTAACAGATAAAGGACCCGAGTGGGGCCCAACCGCTCCAGCGCCGCCATCATGAGGGAGATCGTCCACATCCAGGCGGGACAATGCGGCAACCAGATCGGGGCCAAGGTGAACAGCGGGCGGGCGGCGTCGGGCTGGGGGGCGGGGGGTGGACCACCCCACCCCCCCTCCTCCTTATTCCCTCCCCGAAGCGGCGTTGCCCTTTTAAGAGGCCCCTCCCTCCGCGCTCAGACAAAGGCGGCCGCGAACCGGCGCGGTTTTCACCCAAAATTCCCCATTTTCCGCCGGTTTAAGGGTGAAATCCCGAAGCGGGATCGCGAATTGAATTGGGATCGGCGTGAAAAACGAAGCGATTCGGTCCCAAAATGGAGGTTTCCGGCCTCAAAATGGGGACGGCCCCGCCCGCGCACGCGGCGCCAAAATGGCGGCGCCGGGCCGCGCGTTTCGCACCCAAAATCGCCCTTTTTAGCACCAAAAATCCACTTCCCTCACCCCCCCACCCACTAAAAACCTTCGCGCGACGCTCGGTGCCAAAATCCCCCTATTTTTTGCCTCAATTGCGGGGTTTTTAGTCATAAATTCAACCCTAAAAGGGCGGATCCCCCCCCACCAAAATGCGGCTTTTTGTTTCCCGCCGCTTCTCCAAATGGGGTTTTAACGCAAAAAGCGCTTTTTTCCCTCAAAACCGCCCCAAAATGCAGCATTTTACACCTAAAAAACGACTTCGCGCCGCGTAATTCGGTTATTTAGCTTTTTTTTAGGCTACAAATGCGGTTTTTTAGCGTAAAATAGCATTATTTTTAATGCGTTTCGAATCGGGTGGTGCTGCCCGAATTGGACACAAAATGAGGCTTTTTCGACCCAAAATAAAAGGGTTTTGAGGTAAAATAGGGGTTTTTAGACCCAAAATACTGATGCGTTGCCCCCGTGGGATTATTTAGTCCCAAAATTGGCCGTTTTCACCCCAAAAAACGCCTCAAAATGGCGGTTTTTTCTCTTCAAGACCTAAAAATGCGGGAATTAAAACCCAAAGGTTTTAAAGTCCCAAAATAAAGGATTTTGGGACCAAAATAGTTTTCACCCTCAAAATAAACGTTTTGTTCACTGAAATTTGCCCTAAAACGGGAAATTATCGGAATTTTGGGTCTTGTTGGGGATTTTTAGATGGAAAATACAATTTTTGAACCACCAAATCATTTTTTCAGCTTTAAAATGTGGTTTTTTTCCCTTTATAACGCTATTTCAGCCCCAAAATGCAGCTTTTTCCCCTCAAAAATCAACTCTTTGTGCCCTAAAATGCCCTTTTTTTGCCCCAAATTCTCAATTTTACCTCACAATTCGTATTTTTCACCTCAAAATCACCTTTTTTTTTTGCCGCACGGGGGCAATTTTGTCCCTAAAATCGATGGTTTGACCCCAAAATCCGCCCCCAAGCAGCATCTTTATTCTCTAAAATGCCCAAAAAGCAGCTTTTTGACCCCAAAACCCCATTTTTCAACCATTTTTACCCCCAAAAAAGCTTTTCCAGCCCCAAAATCGCTGCTTTTTGCCCTAAAACACATTTTTCAGTGCAAAATTAATATTTTAAGCCGGAATGCAACATTTTAACCCAAAATCGTGCGGTTTTGGCCCATTTTCTGACTCAGGGCGTGTCCCTCCTTCCCCCTCGCACCCCGGTACCTTTTTTGGGTGAAGAAAGTCAAAAATTGGGGAAAATCCGATGGGGGGGGGTTTTTTGGGGGGGAAAAAAGGGCGAATTTGGGGCTGTCGCTGAAATTCAAACGGTTTCCGGTTCCCGCCCTTTTTTGAGGGGCGGGGCCTCGCCCCCCTCAGGTTGGCTCCGCCCACTTTGCCATGTCCCGCCTTCCCATTGGTTCTCCTGTAGTTGGCTCCACCCCGAGAGCGCATCAGCCTCTCGGGCCTCAAAACCCCGCCCACTGGGCTGCCTCGCCCAATCAGATTCAAGGCTCGGTCTCAATGAGTCTCTGCCCACTTCAGCGCAGGCTCCACCCCTTTGGGGGCGTGGCCTCACTCCCCATGCACCAATGGTGGGTGGGTTTGTCCAATCACGCTCAGCCCTGCCCCTTTAAGCCCCTCCCACTTGTAACCGCGAGGGGTTTGGTTGCACATTCCCCAATAAGGATTCATTGAGGGTGGGTGTGGCTGGAGGGTAGGGGGTGGAGCCTTGCTGGCCACGCCCCCTTGTTGACCACGCCCCCTTCTGTGGCCCCGCCCAGTTCTGGGAGGTGATCAGCGACGAGCACGGGATCGACCCCACCGGCACCTACCACGGGGACAGCGACCTGCAGCTCGACCGCATCAGCGTCTACTACAACGAGGCCACCGGTATGACGTCATCATGACATCATCACACACCCCCCTAACCCCCGGGGGGTCCCCTCTCAATCCCCACCCCCAAAAACCCCAAATTTCCCCCCAAAATCCTGACAATGACAGCAAATCCCCAACCCCCCCCACCCCTTCCATTGCACCGGTGGGTCCGGCCGGGCTAAAATCGCATCATTTCACCCCAAAATCCCCCCCAAAAACGCTTGATACCACCCCAAAAACCTCTTGCTGATTGAACCCCAAAATGGCTATTTTTTGCCCCAAAATGGCCACTTTTCACCCCAAAATCCACCTTCTATGCTCCAAAATCTGCTGACTCAGAGTTTCTATGTGCCCCATAATTTGCATTTTTCATCCCAAAATCTGCCCATAAATCCTCATTGTTTTCCCCCAAAATCTCCCCATTGCCCCCCAAAATCTGCTCCTGGCTCCCAAAATCCATCTTGGCTTTGAATTTGGCCCCAAATCAGAATTTTTAGCCCAAAACCCCCTAAATTCCCCCAAAATGTCCCCACATCCCCCACCCCAATTTGGGGCAATTTTAGGGCAAATTTTCCCCATTTTTGGACCAATTTGGGGGGCACTTTTGAGCTTTTGGGGATTTTGGGTTTAAATGAGGCAATTTGGGGTGTTTGCGGAGCCATTTTGGGGCCAATTCTGTCCATTTTGGGACCAATTGTGGAGGAGCTTTGGGGGCAATTTGGGGCTCAATTTTGGCCGTTTTTTGGCCGATTTTCGCCGTTTTTTGGCCGATTTTGGGGTTTTCTGGGGCACCGGCTCCATTTTTGGGGTGTCCTGGTGCCCCCCTCATTGTCCCCATTGTCCCCAGGGGGTAAATACGTCCCCAGGGCCATCCTGGTGGACCTGGAGCCAGGGACCATGGACTCAGTGCGCTCGGGACCCTTCGGGCAGATCTTCCGGCCCGACAACTTCGTATTCGGTGAGTGATGTCACTTCCTGTCCCCAAATGTCATCTATGGGGGCTCCGAGGTCACAGTAGGTCCCCAAGGTTGGGTTGGGGTCCCCAAGGTTGGGTTGAAGGTCCCCAAGGTGACATCAAGGTCCCCAATGAGGGTTTGAAGGTCCCCAAGGTTGGGTTCAAGGTCCCCAAGGTTGGATTGAAGGTCCCCAAGGTCAGGATCAAGGTCCCCAATGAGGGTTTGATGGTCCCCAAGGTGACATCAGGGTCCCCAATTGAGGGTTCAAAGGTCCTCAAGGTTGGGATCAAGGTCTCCAATGAGAGTTTGATGGTCCCCAGGTCAGGATCAAGGTCCCTAATGAGGGTTTGATAGTCCCCAAGGTTGGATTTAAGGTCCCCGAGGTTAGACTAAGGTCCCCAATAAGGGTTTGATGGTCCCCAAGATAGGTTTTAAGGTCCCCATGGTTGGGATGAAGGTCCCCAATGGGGGTCCAGTGGTCCCTGAGGTTGGATTTAAGGTCCCCAAGGTTGGTTTGAAGGTCCCTAATGAGAGTTCGATGGTCCCAAGGTTGGGACCAAGGTCCCCAATGAAGGTTCAGTGGTCCCCATGGTTGGATTGAAGGTCCCCATGGTTAGATTGAAGGTTCCCAAGGTTGGATTGAAGGTCCCCAAGATGGCATCAAGGTCCCCAAGGTCAGATGAAGGTCCCCAATGAGGGTTTGATGCTCTCCAAGGTTGGTTTGAAGGTCCCCAATGAGAGTTCAATGGTCCCAAGCTTGGGATGAAGGTCCCCAATGAAGGTTCAATGGTCCCCAAGATCAGGATCAAGGTCCCCAAGGTTGGGATCAAGGTTCCTAAGGTTGGATTGAAGGTCCCCAAGGTCGGATGAAGGTCCCCAATGAGGGTTTGATGGTCCCCATGGTCGGATGAAGGTCCCCAATGAAGGTTCAATGGTCCCCAAGGTTGGGATGAAGGTCCCCAATGAAGGTTCAATGGTCCCCAAGGTTGGATTTAAGGTCCCCAATGAGGATTTCAAGGTCCCCAAGGGTTGGGATGAAGGTCCCCAAGGTCGGATGAAGGTCCCCAATGAGGGTTTGATGGTCCCCAAGGTTGGGATGAAGGTCCCCAATGAGGGTTCAATGGTCCCCAAGGTTGGGATCAAGGTCCCCAATGAGGATTTCAAGGTCCCCAAGGGTTAGGATGAAGGTTCCCAAGGTTGGGATCAAGGTCCCCAATGAAGCTTCAATGGTCCCCAAGGTTGGATTTAAGGTCCCCAAGGTCGGATGAAGGTCCCCAAGATCAGGATCAAGGTCCCCAATGAGGAGATCAAGGTCCCCAAGGGTTGGGATGAAGGTTCCTGAGGTTGGATTGAAGGTCCCCAAGGTCAGATGAAGGTCCCCAATGAAGGTTCAATGGTCCCCAAGGTTGGGCTGAAGGTCCCCAAAGTCCCCGCAGGTCCCTCCAACTCTCCCCCAAGCTCCCCAACCCCCTTGGACAACCCCTCAACAACGTCCCCTTGGCGTCCCCAGGCCAGAGCGGCGCCGGCAACAACTGGGCCAAGGGCCACTACACGGAAGGCGCCGAGCTGGTGGACTCGGTCCTGGACGTGGTGCGCAAGGAGGCGGAGAGTTGCGACTGTCTCCAGGGCTTCCAATTGACCCACTCGCTCGGCGGCGGCACCGGCTCGGGGATGGGGACCCTCCTCATCTCCAAAATCCGCGAGGAGTACCCCGACCGCATCATGAACACCTTCAGCGTGGTGCCGTCGCCCAAGGTGTCGGACACGGTGGTGGAGCCGTACAACGCCACGCTGTCCGTCCACCAGCTGGTGGAGAACACGGACGAGACGTATTGCATCGACAACGAGGCGCTCTACGACATCTGCTTCCGCACCTTGAAGTTGACCACGCCGACCTACGGCGACCTCAACCATTTGGTCTCGGCCACCATGAGCGGCGTCACCACCTGCTTGAGGTTCCCCGGCCAACTCAACGCCGACCTCCGCAAGTTGGCCGTCAACATGGTGCCCTTCCCGCGGCTCCATTTCTTCATGCCGGGCTTCGCGCCGCTCACGTCGCGCGGGAGCCAACAGTACCGCGCGCTCACCGTCCCCGAGCTCACCCAGCAGGTGTTCGACGCCAAAAACATGATGGCCGCCTGCGACCCGCGCCACGGCCGCTACCTCACGGTGGCCGCCGTCTTCCGCGGCCGCATGTCCATGAAGGAGGTGGACGAGCAGATGCTCAACGTGCAGAACAAGAACAGCTCGTACTTCGTGGAGTGGATCCCCAACAACGTCAAGACGGCCGTGTGCGACATCCCGCCCCGCGGGCTCAAGATGGCCGTCACCTTCATCGGCAACAGCACGGCCATCCAGGAGCTGTTCAAGAGGATCTCGGAGCAGTTCACGGCCATGTTCCGCCGCAAGGCCTTCCTGCACTGGTACACGGGCGAGGGGATGGACGAGATGGAGTTCACCGAGGCCGAGAGCAACATGAACGACCTGGTGTCCGAGTACCAGCAGTACCAGGACGCCACGGCCGAGGAGGAGGAGGATTTCGGCGAGGAGGCCGAAGAGGAGGCTTGAGGTGGCCCCGGCGGCGTCCTCATGGAGCCCTTGGTCTTCATCATCATCCTCAGAGAGCCTTTCGTCATTGTCCTTGGAGAGCCCTTGGTCTTCGTCATCATTGTCCTTGGAGAGCCCTTGGTCTTCGTCATTGTCCTTGGAGAGCCCTTGGTCTTCGTCATCATTGTCCTTGGAGAGCCCTTGGTCTTCATCATTGTCCTTGGAGAGCCCTTGGTCTTCATCATTGTCCTTGGAGAGCCCTTGGTCTTCGTCATCATCTTTGGAGAGCCCTTTGTCATCATCCTTGGAGAGCCCTTGGTCTTCATCATCATCCTTGGAGAGCCCTTGGTCTTCGTCATTGTCCTTGGAGAGCCCTTGGTCTTCGTCATTGTCCTTGGAGAGCCCTTGGTCTCATCATCCTCGCAGAGCCCTTTGTCTTCGTCATTGTCCTCAGAGAGCCCTTGGTCTTCAAAATGGTCATCGTTGGCCTTCAGTGCCGTCATGCTTGGTCTTCATCATCCTCAGAGAGCCCTTGGTCTTCATCAATGTCAATGAAGAGCCCTTGGTCGTCTTCATCATCCTCAGAGAGCCCTTGGTCTTCATCAATGTCAATGAAGAGCCCTTGGTCTTCATCATCATCATCCTTAACGAGCTCTTGGTCTTTGATGTTGTCATCCTTGGTCTTCATCATCCTCAGTTCTTGGTCTGAGACATAATTCTTCAGCCTTCATCAGTGTTAACGAAGAGCCCTTGGTCTTCATCATCATCATCCTTAACGAGCTCTTGGTCTTCGATGTCGTCATCCTTGGTCTTCATCATCCTTGGAGAGCCCTTGGTCTTCATCAGGGTCAATGAAGAGCCCTTCGTCTTCATCATCATCCTCAAAGAGCTCTTGGTCTTCATCAAGTTCAATGAAGAGCACTCGCTCTTCATCATCATCATCTTCACAGGGGGCGGAGCTTCCTCCTTGGGAGGGGTGAAGCGCTGGGTCGATTCCGAGGGGACCCAGGCGTCCGGGAGGAGACCACCAGAGCAGTTTTGGGGACGATTGGTGGTGCTTTGGGTCCATCCCAACCCAAGGTTGGGTTGAAGGTCCCCAAGGGGGATGAAGGTCAGTGGCCATCACCATCGTCACCAGAAGCTCGTGGCCTTCGTCACATCATCCTCGGTGGCACTGGAGAGCCCTTGGCCTTCATCATCGTCACCCAAGAGCCCGTTGGCGTCTCTCATGGCCACCAGAGAATCCAAGTGGTTATATGGTCACCCAAGAGCCTTCGTCACCCAAGAGCCCTTGACCTTCATCATCGTCACTGGAGAGTCCCAAACCTTTGTCACAGTCACCCGAGACCCCTTGTCATTGATCATGGTCACCCCGGAGCCTTCATCGTGGTCACCCCAGAGCCCCAAACCTTCGTCATCATCATCACTGGAGAGCCCTTGTCCTTCAGCATGGTCACTCAAGAGCCATTGACCTTCATCATGGTCACCAGAGTCCCAAATCTTCATCATGGTCACCCAAGACCCCTTGTCCTTCATCATCCTCACCTGAAAGCCCCAAACCTTCATCATGGTCACCCAAGAGCCCATTGACCTTCATCATGGTCACCTGAGAGCCCCAAACCTTCATCATCGTCACCCAAGACCCTGTTGACCTTCATCATGGTCACCTAAGAGTCCTTGACCTTCATCATCGTCACCTGAGAGTCCCAAACCTTCATCATCGTCACCCAGGAGCCCATTGACCATCATGGTCACCCAAGAGCCCATTGAGCTTCATCATGGTCACCCAAGACCCTTTGTCCTTCATCATGGTCACCTGAGAGCCCCAAACCTTCATCATCATCATCACTGGAGAGCCCTTGACCTTCATCATGGTCACCCAAGAACCATTGACCTTCATCATCGTCACCTGAGAGCCCCAAACCTTCATCATCGTCACCCAAGACCCCATTGAGCATCATGGTCACCCAAGACCCTGTTGACCTTCATCATGGTCACCCAAGAGCCCTTGACCTTCATCATCGTCCCCTCCCCGTTGTCACCCCTGCCCCTCCCCCCCCCCGGGGTGATGACATCATCACTAAATTATTAACAGCCCCGCGGCACCAAATTCCCCCCGTTTGCCCCCAAACCCGCCGCTCCGGCCGCGGGGGGTTCGCAGTGTCCCCCGTGTCCCCTCCCCCGGGCTCTCGTGTCCCCTCGCGTCCCCTCCCCCGCACTCCGTCCCCCTTTGGGTTCATTTTTCACCCTTTTTGGCCTCATTTTGCGTGTGGGTTTTTTTTTTTATATGGAAAACGCCGCCCCCTGGGGGAATAAACCGGGTTGAAGCCACCACAGTGTCACCTTTGTCACCTCCTTTGTCACCTCGGCGGCCCCATGGTGGGGGGGGGGGGTGGTCTCTGTGTCACTCTTGGGGTCCCCAAAGCTCCCTGGGGGGTTTCCCCTCCTTTGTCCCCCCCAATGTCCCCCAGTGTCCCCTTGAGTGTCCCCTGTGTCCTCTCCTGTGCCCCCTTGAGTCCCCATTGTGTCCCCATGTGTGGCCCTTGTGTCCCCTCCTTTGTGTCCCATGTCCCTCCTGTGTCCCCAATGTCCCCTCCTGTGTCTCTTGTGTCCCCCAATGTCCCGTCCCATTGTCCCTCCATGTCCCCCATTGTCCCCCCCATGGCCCTTTGTCCCGTCCCATTGTCCCCTGTGTCCCTCCTGTGTCCCCAATGTCCCCTCCTGTGTCTCTTGTGTCCCCCAATGTCCCGTCCCATTGTCCCCTCATTGTCGCCAGTGTCCCCTCCCATGTCTCATGGCCCTTTGTCCTGTCCCATTGTCCCCCCATGTCCCTCCTATGTCCCTCCTGTGTCCCCAATGTCTCCCATGTCCCCCATGTGTCCCCTTTGTCCCTTCCCATTGTCCCCCAATGTCCCCCGTGTCCCTTTGTCCTGTCCCATTGTCCCCTGTGTCCCCCTCATGTCCCTTGTGTCCCGTGTCCTCTCCTGTGTCCCTTGTGTCCCTCTGTCTGTCCCACCCCATTGTCCCCCCAGTGTCCCCCTCCCATGTCCAATGGCCCTTTGTCCTGTCCCATTGTCCCCCATTGTCCCCCCATTGTCCCCCATTGTCCCACCCTGTGTCCCTCCTGTGTCCCTTTGTCCCTTCCCATTGTCCCCCCAATGTCCCCCGTGTGTCCCGTCCCATTGTCCCGTGTCCCCCCATGTCCCTTGTGTCCCCTCCCGTGTCTCTTGTGTCCCTCTGTCTGTCCCAACGTCCTCTCCGTCCCCCCCACATCCTGTGTCCCCCTGTCCCTTGTGGTCCATCTGTCTCCTCCTGTGCCCCCTTGAGTCCCCATTGTGTCCCCTCCTTTGTGTCCCATGGGTTCTGTGGCCCCCAACGTCCCCTCCTGTGTCCCTTTGGCCTGTCCCATTGTCCCCTGTGTCCCTCCTGTGTCCCCAATGTCCCCCGTGTCCCCTCCCGTGTCTCTTGTGTCCCCCCATGTCCCCTCCCATGTCTCATGGCCCTTTGTCCTGTCCCATTGTCCCCCATGTCCTCCTGTGTCCCCAATGTCTCCCGTGTCTCCCATGTCCCCCATGTGTCCCCTTTGTCCTATCCCATTGTCCCCCCCATGTCCCTCCTGTGTCCCCCGTGTGTCCCTTTGTCCCGTCCCATTGTCCCCTGTGTCCCCCCATGTCTCTTGTGTCCCCGTGTGTCCCTTTGTCCCCGTCCCATTGTCCCCTGTGTCCCCTCCCATGTCTCTTGTCCCCATGTGTCCCTTTGTCCCATCCCATTGTCCCCTCATGTCCCTCCTGTGTCCCCCGTGTGTCCCTTTGTCCCGTCCCATTGTCCCCCGTGTCCCATGTCCCCTTCCATGTCTCTTGCGTGTTCCTCTGTCCCATCCCATTGTCCCCCATGTCCCTCCTGTGTCCCCCAATGTCCCCCATGTCCCCCCCCATGTCTCTTGTGTCCCCATGTGTCCCTTTGTCCCATTGTCCCCCATGTCCCCCCTCATGTCTCTTGTGTCCCTATGTGTCCGTTTGTCCCATTGTCCCCCATGTCCCCTCCCATGTCTCTTGTGTCCCCATGTGTCCCTTTGTCCCATTGTCCCCCATGTCCCCCCCCATGTCTCTTGTGTCCCCATGTGTCCCTTTGTCCCATTGTCCCCCATGTCCCCTCCCATGTCTCTTGTGTCCCCGTGTGTCCCTTTGTCCCATTGTCCCCCATGTCCCCTCCCATGTCTCTTGTGTCCCCATGTGTCCCTTTGTCCCATTGTCCCCCATGTCCCCCCCCATGTCTCTTGTGTCCCCATGTGTCCCTTTGTCCCATTGTCCCCCATGTCCCCTCCCATGTCTCTTGTGTCCCTATGTGTCCCTTTGTCCCATTGTCCCCCATGTCCCCCCCCATGTCTCTTGTGTCCCTGTGTGACCCTTTGTCCTGTCCCATTGTCCCCATGTCCCCTCCCTCATGTTCCTGAGGGGCCACAGGGGGTGGGTTGGGGGTCCCTGGGTGGGGGTCACTGTGTCTAATTGGAGCCATTTTGTACCCCAAAATAAGCCCAAATTGGGGTTGTCACCCCCCCCCGCCCCCCCCAAGCCGTTTTAATTTTACCCATTTTTTAATGATTCTGTGTAAAAAACAGCCCCGGGTTGGGGGGGGGGGGGGGGGCCGGAGCGAGGGCGCTGCCCCTTTAAGGGAGAACAAGGGGGCGGGGCTTCCCGGAGTAAGTGCTTTTGGGGGCGTGGCCTCCATGAGCGGGCGGGGCTTGTTCCCAATAGGCGGGGCTTCCCAGCCACGGGCGAATCCCGGAAGGAAGGGGGCGTGGTTTGCCGCCGGGGGGCGTGGTTTGCCGCCGGGAGGGGGGGCGGGGTTTGCGGCTTGGGGGTGGGGCTACACACCTGTCCCCAGGTAAAGGGGGCGTGGCGGGCGGCGGGGGGGGCGGGGCACGTGGATGACGCGCGTGTCCATGACCTCACAATCCACCTGCATCATGGCCAGGCCCCGCCCCCTCCCGGGCAGGCTCTCTGGGGGGGGGGGGGAACACACAAAGTGGGGGGGTCGGGTGGGACCCCAAAATGAGGGGACACCCGCACACCCCCCCCCCCCCCCGGGACATGTGGGACCCCCCAGGAAAAGGGGGGGGGACACTGGGGACCCCAGGGAGATGATGCTCCCCCCCCCCCACTAAGAATAATGGGACACCCCACCCCCCCCCCAAATTGGGGATTCCCTCCATGGGATATGGGGACCCCCCCTCAGGACTTGGGGACCCCCTCGACATACGAAGAACCACCCCCTTGGACATGGGTGAACCCCAAGACTTAGGGACCCCCCCTGGAATTTGGGGACCCCCCCAGAACTCATGGACCCCTCTCAGGATATTGGGAACCCCCCTCAGGAAATGGGTGACCCCCCAAGACTTGGGGGATGACCCCCCCCCCCCCCCCCCAGGATATTTGGGATCCCCTCAGATATTGGGGACCCCCCCAGGACTTAGGTGACCCCCCCAAGACTTTGGGAACCCCCCTGGGATATTGGGGACCCCCCCAGGACTTTGGGAACCCCCCTCAGGACATGGGTGACCCCCCCAAGACTTGGGGGATAACCCCCCCCAGGATATTTGGGATCCCCCCCAAATATTGGGGACCCCCCCCCGATATTGGGGACCCCCCCGACATTGGGGACCCCCCCTCACCATTGAGCGCGGCCGCCGGCATCACCAGCGACATTTTGGGGCGCGATGTCTTGTTGTGGCTGGTGGCCGGGAGCAGCAGGTGGTCCTGGGGAGGGGCACATTATTGGGGGACCCCCCTGACCCCCCCCAGCCCCCCAAAACTTCCCTGTGATCCCCCCCATACCCCCAAACTCCCCATTTCCCCCTCACTCCATATCCCGCCCACCCCGCCACCCTGGACCCCCCCCAGAACTTGGGGACCCCCCTCATGGGATATTGGGGACCCTCCCCCAGGACTTGGGGTCCCCCCAAGGACCCCCCCCCCCATACCCCAAAACCCCCATAACCCCAAACCCCCTGATCCCCCCCTGTACCCCAAACCCCCCATTTCCCATCCAACCCCCCCATACCCCAAACCCCCCATTCCCCCTCACCCCATATCCACCCCTGGACCCCCCCCAGAACTTGGGGACCCCCTCCATGGGATATTGGGGACCCTCCCTCAGGACTTGGGGTTCCCCCAAGGACCCCCCCCCATACCCCAAAACCCCCATGACCCCAAACCCCCCTGTACCCCCAAACTCCATGTGCCCCCCAAACCCCATAGAAGGTCTATGAGCCTCCCTGACCTCCCTGTACCCCCAAACCCCCCCCCCCGTACCCCCAAACCCCCCCGTACCCGTCGGAACGACACCACGTAGAAGGTGTCAGGTCGGGGGGCGATGGCGGCCAGGACATGGGGGGTCCCCAAAAATGGGGGGTCGCTGTGGGGGGGGCGCCCGTAGAGCTGCAGCTGCCCCGGGGGGGCCCTGGGTGGGGGGAGAATAAGGGGTCAAATTGGGGGGGGGGGGAATGGAGGGTTTGGGGGTTCAGGGGATGTGGGGGGGACATGGGGGGGGGCTGTGGGTGGGTTTGGGGGTTCAGGGGGTCCAGGGGGGTGTGGGGGGGACATGGGGGGGCTGGGGGGTGGTTTTGGGGGGTCTGGGGTCTCACCTGTCGGGGTGGGGGGGGGTGGGCGGAACCATCCGCATCCGGGGGGAGCTCGAGACTTTCCTGGGGGGGGAGACCTGAACGTGCCCCCAGTGACCCCAGTGACCCCCATTGACCCCCCAGTGACCCCCATCCCCCCACTGACCCCCCAGTGACCCCAATGATCCCACTGCACCCAGTGACCCCCCCAGTGACCCCCATGCTCCCCACTGACCCCCCAGTGACCCCCAACCCCCCTACTGACTCCCCCCAGTGACCCCAATGATCCCACTGACCCCAGTGACCCCCAGTGACCCCAGCGACCCCCATCCCCCCCAGTGACCCCAGTGACCCTCAACCCCCCCACTGACCCCCCCAGTGACCCCAATGATCCCACTGGCCCCAGCGACCCCCATTCCCCCCACTGACCCCGGTGACCCTAGTGACCCCCATGCTCCCCACTGACCCCCAGTGACCCCAGTGACCCCCAATCCCCCCACTGACTCCCATGACCCCCATCCCCCCCATGACCCCAGTGACCCCCCAGTGACCCCCAACCCCCCCACTGACCCCCCCAGTGACCCCAATGATCCCACTGGCCCCAGCGACCCCCATCCCCCCCACTGACCCCGGTGACCCCAGTGACCCCCATGCTCCCCACTAGACCCCCATGACCCCCATCCCTCCCATGACCCCAGTGACCCCACTGACCCCCATGACCCCAGTGACCCCCCAGTGACCCCCCAGTGACCCCCGCCCCCCCCTCACCGTCCCGGGGGGGTCAGTGGGTGCAGTTGCTGTCGGTGTCGGGGGCCGGGGGGGGGTCCCCGGTTTCTGCCGCTCGATTTGGTGCCTCCGCACCCACCCGCTCAGCTCGTCCGCCAGCCTGGGGGGGGAGGGGGGGTCAGGGGGTCCCCACCCCCCCATGACCCCCATA
Source organism: Nesoenas mayeri (assembly GCF_963082525.1). NCBI lineage: Eukaryota > Metazoa > Chordata > Aves > Columbiformes > Columbidae > Nesoenas > Nesoenas mayeri. The sequence continues at coordinate 44,609 of NW_027660031.1, forward strand.
ACCCCCACCCCCCACTCCCCTGGGAACTCCCCATCCCCCACCCCCATCCCCCCTGACCCCCTATAACCCCCATCCCCCACCCCCACCCCCATCCCCCCTATAACCCCCATCCCCCACCCCCACCCCTCTGATCCCCTATAAACCGCCCCCCCCCATCCCCCCTGACCCCCTATAACCCCCATCCCCCACCCCCACCCCCCCCGACCCCCTATAAACCCCCCCCCCACCCCCCGACCTCCTATAAACCCCATCCCCCACCCCCACCCCCCCGACCCCCTATAAACCCCATCCCCCACCCCCACCCTCCCGACCCCCTATAACCCCCATCCCCCACCCCCACCCTCCCGACCCCCTATAAACTCCCCCCCTACCTCCACCCCCCTGACCCCCTATAACCCCCATCCCCCACCCCCATCCCCCCCTATAACCCCCATCTCCCACCCCCACCCCCTTGACCCCATATAACCCCCATCCCCCATCCCCACCCCCCCGACCCCCTATAACCCCCATCCCCCACTCCCACCCCCCCTGACCCCCTACAACCCCCACCCCCCCTGACCCCCTATAACCCCCATCCCCCACCCCCCCTCCCCGCCCCTCCCCCACCTGAGCGACTCTGTTCGGTTGAAGCCGGACAGTCGCCCCCCCGGAACAGCCCCCCCAGTGGTACCGGCCCCAGAGACGCGTTCCTGCGAAACGGGGGGCACGGGGTCACGGGGGGTCAGGGGGTCATGGGGGGTCAGGGGGTCACGGGGGGGTCAGGGGGTCACAGAGGGTCAGGGGGTGACATTGGGGTCAGGGGGTCATGGGGGTTCAGGGGTCAGGGTGTCACAGGGGGGTCAGAGGGACATTGGGGTCCGGGGGACATTGGGGTCAGGGGGGGTCAGGGGCTCACTGGTTTCAGGGGGTCACAGGGGGTCGGGGGGACATGGGGTCACAGGGGGTCAGGGGGTCACGGGGGGTCAGGGGGACACTGGGGTCATGGGGTCACCGGGGGTCAGAGGGACATTGGGGTCCGGGGGACATTGGGGTCAGGGGGGGGTCAGAGGGTCGGGGGGGTCAAGGGGTCACAGAGGGTCAGGGGGGACACTGGGGTCAGCGGGTCACAGGGGTCAGGGGGTGACATTGAGGTCAGGGGGTGACATTGAGGTCAGGGGGTCACAGGGGGTTCGGGGGGGGTCAGGGTAGGTCAGGGGGTCACAGGGAGTCAGGGGGACATTGGGGTCAGGGGGACATTGGGGTCACAGGGGGTCATGGGGACACTGGGGTCAGGGGGTCAGGGGGACATTGGGGTCAGGGGGTCATGGGGTCAGGGGGTCACAGGGGGGCAGGGAGTGACATTGGGGTCAGGGTCACAGGGTCAGGGGGACATTGGGGTCACAGGGGGTCACAGGGGGTCATGGGGACACTGGGGTCAGGGGGTCACAGGGGTCAGGGGGACATTGGGGTCAGGGGGTGACATTGAGGTCAGGGGGTCCCAGGGGGTCAGGGGGACACTGGGGTCACGGGGTCAGGGGGCCATTGGGGTCAGGGGTTCAGGGGTGTTGGGGGGGACATTGGGGTATAGGGGGTTCATGGGATTGGGGTGCCAGGGGGGTCATGGGGAGTCAGGGGTCAATAGACCCAGGGGGTCCCAATGGGTCTGGGGGGGCCCCTGGGGTCACGGGGGGGTCATTTTGGGGGGGACACACAATAGGGTCAGAAGATCCCAATGGGGCCGGGGGGGGGACATTGGGGTCCATTGGGGAGTCCCAAGACGTTTGGGGGGGGGTCGGGGGAGACACTGTTGGGGGGACAATGGGGTCAGGGGGTCCCAATGGGGTCGGGGGGGGTCAGGGGGTGTCCGGGAGGGGGGGGTGTCTGGGGTCCCCCCCCCCCATTTTTGGGGGTTCACCTACCTGAATTGGTTCCCAGCGGGGGGTTGTTGCTGTTGGCGCCGCCCGGCCCGGGGGGGTCCCCAAGTTTGCGTTGGTGGGTCCCCGGGGGTTCCCCCCCCACTGACCCCCAGGAGGTGCCGCTGCCCCCGCGGGGGGGGAGGGGCGGGGGGGGCGGGGCCGCGGGGCTCGGCGGGGGGGAGGGGCGAGAGGCTGCGGGGGGAGGGGCGAGGGGGGGTGAGGGGGGGGGGTTGGGCCCCCCCATTTTCACACCCCCCCCACCTCGACCCCCCCCCTAAAACGCACCTGCGAGGGCCCAGGTTGAAGGCGAGGAAGAGGAGCAGCGCGGCCACACAGGCCAAGCGGCGCGGCCCGGGGGGGGCTGGGACCTGGGGGGGGGGGAAATATGGGGTTGAGGGGCAGAATCGGGCCCCTCTGTGCTCCCCACTTAATGGGGTATCCCCCCCAACCCCTCCATGGCCGTTCCATAATGGTACAGCCCATGGGAGAGACCTATGGGACAACCCCCTGCAATGGGACATCCCCAGTGCCTGCCATTGTATGTACCCCCCCCTCATAATGGTACATCCCACACACCCCCCCCCCACCCCCCAATGGTACGTTCTGACTCCTCCCCCAACTACAGGCACCACCCCACCACCCCCCCCAATTTCACCCATAATGGTACAACCCGAGTCGCTACCATGAGCTGAACCATTGGGGAGGCGGGGGGAGCACAGACTGTCCTGGGGGTGTCCCGGGGGGGTCTCAGGGGTCTTGGGGTGCCCATGGGTTTCCCTGTGGTCTCAGGGGGGTCCCTGTGATCTCAGGGGGGTCTCTGGGGTGTCTCAGGGATCTCAGGAGGGTCTCAGGGGGTCCCTGTGGTCTCAGGGTCTCAGGGTGTCCCTGTAGTCTCAGGGGGGTCTGGGGGGTCCCTGTGGTCTCAGGGGGGTCTCAGGGTGTCCCTGCGGGTCCCTGTGGTCTCAGGGATCTCAGGAGGGTCTCAGGGGGGTCCCTGTGGTCTCAGGGGGGTCTCAGGGGTCCCGGGGGTGTCTCTGGGTGTCCCTGTGGTCTCAGAGGAGTCTCAGGGGGGTGTCTGGGGGGTCTCAGGGTGTCCCTGTGGGTCCCTGTGATCTCAGGGGGGTCCCTGTGGTCTCTGGGGGTTCTCAGGGGTCTCAGGGAGTGTCTGTGGTCTCAGGGGGGTCTCAAGGGGGTCTCAGGGGTCTCAGGGTGTCCCTGTGGGTCCCTGTGGTCTCAGGGGGGTCTCTGGGGTCTCTGGGGGGTCTCAGGGTGTCCCTGTGGGTCCCTGTGGTCTCAGGGGGGTCTCTGGGGTCTCTGGGGGGTCTCAGGGTGTCCCTGTGGGTCCCTGTGGTCTCAGGGGGGTCTCTGGGGTCTCTGGGGGGTCTCAGGGTGTCCCTGTGGGTCCCTGTGGTCTCAGGGGAGTCTCTGTGGTCTCAGGGGTCTTGGGGTGTCCCTGTGATCTCAGGGATGTCCCTGTGGTCTCAGGGGGGTCTCTGGGGTCTCAGGGGTCTTGGGGTGTCCCTGGGTGTCCCTGTGATCTCAGGGATGTCCCTGTGGTCTCATGGGGGGCTCTGTGGTCTCAGGGATCTCAGGGGGGTCTCAGGGTGTCCCTGTGGTCTCAGGGATCTCAGGGGGGTCTCAGGGTGTCCCTGTGGTCTCAGGGGTCTTGGGGTGTCCCTGTGAGTCCCTGTGGTCTCTGGGGGGTCTCAGGGATCTCAGGGTGTCCCTGTGGGTCCCTGTGGTCTCAGGGGGGTCTCAGGGGTCTTGGGGGGTCCCTGTGGGTCCCTGTGGTCTCAGGGGTCTCAGGGTGTCCCTGTGGTCTCAGGGGGGTCCCTGTGGTCTCAGGGGTCTTGGGGTGTCCCTGTCATCTCAGGGACGTCCCTGTGGTCTCAGGGGGGTCTCAGGGGTCTCGGGGGTCTCAGGGGGGTCTCAGGGGTGTCTGGGGGGGTGTCTGGGGGGGTCTCAGGGGTGGCGGTGACCTGTGTGCGCAGGGCGTCGAGGCGCGTGCGCAGGGCGCTGTTCTCGCGGCGCAGGCGCTCGTTGTCGCTGAGCGCGGCGCGCAGGCGCAGCTCCAGCGCCGTCACGTACTCCTTGCGGCGCCGCCGCGACTGCGACGCCGACTCGCGGTTCTTGATCATCCGCTGCTGCCGCTTCAGCTGCTGCGGCTGCGCCGCGGGGACAGTGGGGACAGTGGGGATGATGGGGACAATGGGGGCGATGAGGACATGGGGACAATGGGGACAGTGGGGATGATGGGGACAATGGGGGCGATGAGGACATGGGGACAATGGGGACAGTGGGGATGATGGGGACATTGGGGACAATGGGGTCAGTGGGGATGATGGGAGTGATGGGGACGATGGGGACGTGGGGACAATGGGGACAGTGGGGGTGATGGGGATGATGGGGACAGTGGGGACAGTGGGGATGATGGGGATGACGGGGGCAATGGGGACATGGGGACAATGGGGATGATGGGGGCAATGGGGACATGGGGACAATGGAGATGACGGGGACAATGGGGACATGGGGACAGTGGGGATGATGGGGGCAATGGGGACATGGGGACAATGGAGATGACGGGGACAATGGGGGACATGGGGACAGTGGGGATGATGGGGATAATGGGGATGATGGGGGTGATGGGGACAATGGGGATGATGGGGACATGGGGACAATGGGGACAGTGGGGACCATGGGGGCAATGGGGGTCCCAGTGGCATTATGAGGGTTCAGGGGGGTCCCAGGGACATTGTGGGGGTTCAGGGGTCCCAGGGGGTTGTGGGGGTGGTCCCAGGGGCATTATGGGGGTTCAGGGGGTCCAAGGGAGGTTATGGGGATCCCGGGGGGTCCAAGGGGGTTCAGGGGGGTCCCAGGGACCTTATGGGGGTTCAGGGGTCCCAGGGGCATTATGGGGGTTCAGGGGGTCCAAGGGAGGTTATGGGGGTTCAGGGGGGTCCCAGGGGCATTATGGGGGTTCAGGGGTCCCAGGGGGTTCAGGGGGGTCCCAGGGAGGTTATGGGGGTTCAGGGGTCCCAGGGGGTTCAGGGGGGTCCCAGGGGCATTATGGGGGTTCAGGGGGTCCAAGGGACCTTATGGGGGTTCAGGGGTCCCAGGGGCATTATGGGGGTTTAGGGGGTCCAAGGGACCTTATGGGGGTTCAGGGGTCCCAGGGGGTTCAGGGGGGTCCAAGGGACCTTATGAGGGTTCATGGGGTCCCAGGGGCATTATGGGGGTTCAGGGGGTCCAAGGGAGGTTATGGGGGTTCAGGGGGGTCCCAGGGGCATTATGGAGGTTCAGGGGGTCCAAGGGACCTTATAGGGGTTCAGGGGTCCCAGGGGCATTATGGGGGTTCAGGGGTCCCAGGGGGTTCAGGGGGGTCCCAGGGAGGTTATGGGGGTTCAGAGGTCCCAGGGGGTTCTGGGAGTCCCAGGGGCACTATGGGGGTTCAGGGGGTCCAAGGGACCTTATGGTGGTTCAGGGGTCCCAGGGGTTCAAGGGGGTCCAAGGGACCTTATGGGGGTTCAGGGGTCCCAGGGGGTTCAAGGGGGTCCAAGGGACCTTATGGTGGTTCAGGGGTCCCAGGGGGTTCAAGGGGGTCCAAGGGACCTTATGGGGGTTCAGGGGTCCCAGGGGGTTCAAGGGGGTCCAAGGGACCTTATGGGGGTTCAGGGGTCCCAGGGGGTTCAAGGGGGTCCAAGGGACCTTATGGGGGTTCAGGGGTCCCAGGGGGTTCAAGGGGGTCCAAGGGACCTTATGGGGGTTCAGGGGTCCCAGGGGGTTCAAGGGGGTCCAAGGGACCTTATGGTGGTTCAGGGGTCCCAGGGGGTTCAGGGGGGTCCAAGGGACCTTATGGGGGTTCAGGGGTCCCAGGGGCATTCCGGGGTCCCAGGGGCATTATGGGGATTCAGGGGGGTCCCGGGGTGGGGGGGTCACTCACGTCCAGCTGCAAGGGGCGCGGGGGGGGGCGGGCGCGGGGGCCGGGACGATGGTTTTGGCCTCGGGCTTGGGGGGCGGCGGGGGGGCGCGGGGGGGGCCGCGCGGGGGGGGCAGGCACAGCAGCCCCGGCAGCAGCAGCTCGCCCGGGGACAGCAGGACGGCGGGGGCTGGACACACGGACACCCCCATCTTGGCACCCGCACCCCGAAACGGGGACCCCCCCCGAAACAGAGACCCCCCCAAACCCCCAAAACAATGGGGAACACCCAAAACAGTGACCCCCCCAAACCCCCAAAAACAATGGGGAACCCCCAAAACAATGACACCCCCACCCCGAAACAGTGACCCCCCTCCAATCCCATAACAGTGAGCCCCCCAAAACAGTGACCCCCCCACCCTGAAACAGTGACCCCCCAAACAGTGACCCCCCTCACCCCGAAACAGTGACCCCCCAAAACAGTGACCCCCCAAACAGTGACCCCCCCCACCCCGAAACAGTGATCCCCCCAAAACAGTGACCCCCCAAAACAGTGACCCCCCCACCCCAAAACAGTGATCCCCCCAAAACAGTGATCCTCCACCCCGAAACAGTGACCCCCCCGAAACAGTGAACCCCCAATCCGAAACAGGGACCCACCCCCAAAACAGTGACCCCCCCATCCCAAAACAGTGACCCCCCAAAACAGTGACCCCCCACCCCAAAAACAATGGAGAACCCCCAAAACAGTGACTCCCCCCGAAACAGTGACCCCCCCAAACAGTGACCCCCCCAACCCCAAAACAGTGACCCCCTCCCCCCCAAAATGTGACCCCCCCCACCCCGAAACAGGGACCCCCCCAAAACAGTGACCCTCCAAAACAGTGACCCCCCCACCCCAAAACAGTGACCCCCCCAAAACAGTGACCCCCCTAAACAGTGACCCCCCCCAAGTGATCCCCCCCCATCCCAAAATGTGACCCCCCCCAATCCCAAAATGTAACCACCCCCACCCCAAGACGGTGACCCCCCCAACCCCAAAACAGTGACCCCCCACCCCAAAAGGTGACCCCCCAATCCCAAAATGTGACCACCCCCACCCCAAAACGGTGAACCCTCCACCCCTAAACAGTGACCCCCCCACCTCAAAAGGTGACCCCCCCAACCCCAAAATGTGACCACCCCCACCCCAAAACGGTGACCCCTCCACCCCAAAACGTGACCCCCCACCCCAAAAGGTGACCCCCAATCCCAAACTGTGACCACCCCCACCCCAAAACGGTGACCCCCCCACCCCAAAACGGTGACCCCTCCACCCCAAAAGGTGACCCCCCCAATCCCAAAATGTGACCACCCCCACCCCAAAACGGTGACCCCTCCACCCCAAAACGTGACCCCCCCACCCCAAAAGGTGACCCCCCAATCCCAAACTGTGACCACTCCCACCCCAAGACGGTGACCCCCCCACCCCAAAACGGTGACCCCTCCACCCCAAAAGGTGACCCCCCCAATCCCAAAATGTGACCACCCCCACCCCAAGACGGTGACCACCCCCACCCCGAAACAGTGACCCCCCCACCTCAAAAGGTGACCCCCCCAACCCCAAAATGTGACCACCCCCACCCCAAAACGGTGACCCCACACCCCAAAAGGTGACCCCCCCACCTCAAAAGGTGACCCCCCCAACCCCAAAATGTGACCACCCCCACCCCAAAACGGTGACCCCTCCACCCAAAACGTGACCCCCCCACCCCAAAAGGTGACCCCCCAATTCCCCAAACTGTGACCACTCCCACCCCAAGACGGTGACCCCCCCACCCCAAAACGGTGACCCCTCCACCTCAAAAGGTGACCCCCCCCACCCCAAAACGGTGGCCCCCCAATCCCAAAATGTGACCACCCTCACCCCAAGACGGTGACCCCCCAACCCCAAAACGGTGACCCCCCCACCCCAAAAGGTGACCCCCCAATCCCAAAAGGTGACCCCCCCACCCCAAAACAGAGACCACTCCACCCCAAAAGGTGACCCCCCCACCCCAAAACAGTGACCACTCCACCCCAAAAGGTGACCCCCCACCCCAAAACGGTGACCCCCCCAATCCCAAAATGTGACCACCCCCACCCCAAAACGGTGACCCCTCCAGTCCCAAAACAGTGACTCCCCAACCCCATACAGTGACCCCCGCCAAACCAGTGACCCCCTCACCCCAAAACAACAGTGACCCCCCCAACCCCAAAACCAATGGGGAACCCCAGGATCCCCCCAACCCCCCCCATGGTCCCAATCCCCCCCATTCCCCCCATATCCCCATAACCTCGTCCCCCCAATCCCCCATGTCCTCCCAGTCCCCCCATATCCTGAATCCCCCCAGTCCCCCCATGTACCTCATATCCCCAGTGCCCCGCCATGTCCCCTCAATGTCCCCCCATGTCCCCCCAGTCCCCCCATATCCCAAATCTCCCCAGTCCCCTCAGTCCCCCCATATCCCCAGTGACCCCCAGTTCTCCCAGTCCCCCTATATCCCAAATCCCCCCAGTCCCTCCATGTCTCCCCAGTCCCCCCATATCCCCAGTCCCCCCAGACCCCCCATATCCCCATAACCCCCCAGTCCCCCCAATCTCCTCATGTCCTCCCAGTCCCCCATATCCCTCCCAGTCCCCCATATCCCAAATCCGTGCCCCCATATCCCCCTCATATCCCCCCATGTCCCCAGTGCCCCCCAATTCCCCTAGTCCCCCCATATCCCCAGTGCCCCCCATGTCCCCCCATATCCCGTCCGTACCGGCGCCCCCCGCGGGCAGTGGCTGCAGCAGGATGGTTTGGGGGGGGCTCGGGGGGGCCCCCCCCGGGGGGCGGGGCTGGATGGGGGGAGGGGGGCGGGGGGGCGGCCCCTCCCCCTTCACGGGGCGCGGGGGGAGGGGCTCCAGCTTCACCCCCGGGGATGCGGGGGGGGGGACCTGTGGGGACAGACGGACGTTAGGGACAGATGGGGGGACAGGGAGACATGGGGGACATGGGGACAGATTGACGTCAGGGGACAGATGGGGGGACATGGGGACATCAGGGGGACAGATGGGGGGACATGGGGACAGTGGGACATGGGGATATGGGGGGACAGGGGGACATCACGGGACAGACATGGGGACAGAGAGACATGAGGACATAGAGGATAAGGGGCCATGAGCGTATGGAGATATGGGGGGGGACATGGGGGGACATGGGGACATGGAGATATGGGGCTATGGGAGGGACATGGGGGACATGGGGACATGGGGGACATGGGGGGACATGGGGGACATGGGGGGACATGGGGGACATTGGGACATGGGGGGATATGGGGACATTGGGACATGGGGGGACATGGGGGACATGGGGGGACATGGGGACATGGGGACATGGGGGACATGGGGGACATGGGGGGACATGGGGACATGGGGACAATGGGGACATGGAGGGACATGGAGGGACATGGGGACATGGGGGGACATGGGGACATGGGGACATGGAGGGACATGGGGGGACATAGGGGGATATGGGGGACATGGGGGACATTTGGGACATGGGGACATTGGGACCTGGGGGCACATGGGGACATGGGGGACATGGAAGGACATGGGGACATGGGGGGACATGGGGACATGGGGGGACATGGGGACATGGAGGGACATGGGGGGACACAGGGGGATATGGGGGACATGGGGGACATTGGGACATGGGGACATGGAGGGACATGGGGGGACATGGGGGGACACAGGGGGATATGGGGGACATGGGGGACATTGGGACATGGGGACATGGAGGGACATGGGGGGACACGGGGGGACACGGGGGGACATGGGGGGACATGGGGATGGGGGACATGGGGACATTGGGACATGGGGGCACATGGGGACATGGGGGACATGGAAGGACATGGGGACATGGGGGGGACATGGGGGGACATGGGGGACATGGGGACATGGAGGGACATGGGGACATGGGGGGACATGGAGACATTGGGACATGGGGGGACATGGGGACATGGGGGACATGGGGGGACATTGGGGGTCCATGTGGGGGGATGGGGTGCCAGGCCCCTCGTACCGTGCCCGGGGGTCTCTCTGCGGGGGGGCTCTGGCAGCGGGGGGGGGATGGGGACCTGGGCTCGGCCTTCAGCTGCAGCTCTGGGGGGATGGGGGGGTGAGCACCCCAAAAACCATCCCCGACCCCCCCATTAAAACACAGACCCCCCCAACACCCCCTGACCCCCCAAAACCACCCCCGACCCCCCCATTAAAACACAGACCCCCCCAACACCCCCTGACACCCCAAATCCACCCCTGACCCCCTCATTAAAACACAGACCCCCCAACACCCCCTGACCCCCCAAAACCACTCCAGACCCCCCCAAAACCACCCCTGACTCCCCATTAAAACACAGACCCCCCAACACCCCCTGACCCCCCAAATCCACCCCTGACCCTCCCATTAAAACACAGACCCCCCCAGCACCCCATGACCCCCCAAAACCACTCCAGACCCCCCCAAAAACCACCTCCGACCCCCCAGTAAAACACAGACTCCTGCACCCCCTGATCCCCCAAATCCACTCCAGACCCCCTCAAAACCACCCCTGACCCCCCATTAAAACACAGACCCCCAACACCCCCTGACCCACCAAAACCACCCAGACCCCCCCCAAAACCACCCCTGACTCCCCATTAAAACACAGACCCCCCAACACCCCCTCACCCCCCAAATCCACCCCAGACCCCCCCCACCCCCTATATCCCCCCAACCCCCATTCCCCCCCAGCCCCCCATATCCCCCCCCACCCCCTATATCCCCCCCCACCCCCCATTCCCCCCCAGCCCCCCATGTCCCCCTCACCCCTATATCCCCTCCCACCCCCATTCCCCCCCAGCCCCCCATGTCCCCCCACCCCTTATATCCTCCCCTCCCCCATTCCCCCCCAGCCCCCCAAATCCCCCCCACCCCCTATATCCCCCCCCACCTCCCATTCCCCTCCAGCCCCCCAAATCCCCCCCACCCCCTATATCCCCCCCCCAACCTCCATTCCCCCCCAGCCCCCCATGTCCCCCCCACCCCCCTATATCCCCCCAACCTCCATTCCCCCCCAGCCCCCCATGTCCCCCCCACCCCCTATATCCCCCCAACCCACATTCCCCCCCAGCCCCCCATGTCCCCCCAGCCCTTATATCCCTCCCCACCCCCCAAGTCCCCCCCCCTCACCGGAAGTCAGCGGTGGGGGCTCCAGCTCCCAGGGTGGGTCAGGGGGGCTGGCGGCTTCGCCCCCCCCAAACCCGCAGTCAAACTGGGGGGGATGGGGGGGAGATCAGGGACCCCCTCGGGGGGCGTGGCCAGCGGGGAGCGTGGCCTGGACATCCCCCCCCCCGAGGGGGCTGGGCTTGCTGGGGGGCGGGGCTTGCCCGAGGGGGGCGTGGCTTACCATAGGGTCAGGGTCCAGGGCGGGGAAGAGGAGGGCGGGGTCCAGCGGGTCGTCAAGGCAACGGTACAAGGCGGCATCTGGGGGCGGGGTCACGGGAAGACACGCCCACTAGCTTCTTAGCCCCGCCCCCGGGTCATAAAGCCCACCCCCCCAGCTGTTTAGCCCCACCCCCTAGAGGCTGAGCCCCGCCCCCTAGGGCTTAAGCCCACCCCTAGGGGCTTAGCCCCGCCCCCCAGCTGCTGAGCCGCGCCCCTAAGAGGCTTAGCCCCGCCCACAGGGGCTTCCCCCACACCCAAAATGCTCAGCCCTGCCCCTAAAATACATAGCCCCACCCCCCAGCAATTTTGCCCCGCCTCAAGCCACTTAGCTCCGCCCCAGAGGCGTAGCCCCGCCCTAAACCATCTTAGCCCCGCCTCCATCTGCTTAGCTCCACCCCCAGAGATCAGCCCTGCCCCCAGCATCTTAGCCCCGCCCCAACCTGCTTAGCTCCACCCCCCAGGGGCTTAGCCACGCCCCCTCATCGCTCCCCCCGCCCCGCCCCGACGCGCAGACCATGCCCCCCTCCACTAAGCCCCGCCCCTCCGCAGCCACCCGCGCAACGGCCCCGCCCTCCGCCCCCCCCCCCCCGCCCGCACGCGGAAGCGGCTCCGCCCCGCCCCCAGCCGCGGCCCCGCCCCTCGCAGGCCCCGCCCCTCGCCGGCCCCCGCCCCCTGCGCACCCCAGTCCTCGGCGCCCAGCAGGTTGTCGGCGCGGAACCGCCCGGAGTCGCTCGGCACCAGCAGCTCCGGCGCCAGCGCCGCCATCGCCCCGGCCGCCCGCCCGGGCCCGCCCCCCCCGCCGCCGCAGCCAATCCCGAGCGCCCCGCGACGCCGACGAGGACCAATAGCAGCGAGGCTCTGCCTCTGGCCCCGCCCACCGCGCGGAAGGGAGGCGGGAGCGCCGCCGCCACTTCCGGTTCGGCCCCGGCGGCGGCGTCTTAAAGGGACCGCGACGAGGAGGACGCCGGGGCTCTTCACCCGGACGCCTGGGTCCCTCCTCCCGGACGCCTGGGTCCTTCCCCGGGACGCCTGGGTCCCTCCTCCCGGACGCCTGGGTCCCCTGCCCCCGGTAGGACCTGCCCCGCCCTCAGGGGGGAGGGGAAAGAGCGGGTGTTTCCATGGCAGCCTCGCTCGGGGTTGCTGGGGGGCGTGGCCGGAAGTGACGCGAGGGGGCGGGGTTAGGGGACGCCAGGGCCTTCACCCGGACGCCTGGGTCCCCCTGCTCAGGTTCCGCCCCCCCCTCTCCCTCATAGGTCGCCAGTGAGCAAGGTGATTGGCTGAGGCAGAAATGGAGGCGGGAGAATCGGCCAATAGAGAGGCAGCGGCCCAGGGAGCAGCCAATGGGGAAGCAGCCGCTGTAGAGGAGCCGGCCAATGAGCAGCGAGAGCCTGGAGGTCCGTCCAGTGAGGAAGGAGGGAGCCCAGCTCCAGCCAATGAACAGCCCCGGGGAGCTTGTGCGGAGAGTGAGTCATCCAATGGGAATGCAGCACTGCGCGGATCAACCAATGAGGGAAAGGTGATCCCTGGCTCAGCCAATGGGCAGCGAGTGGATGGAGACTCAGCCAATGAGGAGAGCGGGGGCCTGCAGGGCCCAGCCAATGAGGACACTGTGCCTCAACAACTGACCAATAAGATTGCAGGATGCCCTGAGCCAGCCAATGAGAAGGTGAAGCCTCCCAACCTAACCAATGAGACCAATGAACACTCAGCCAATGAGAACGCAGCACTTGAAGCCCAAACCAATGAGGGCGCTGCACCGGAAGCCGCAGCCAATGAGGAAGCAACACCACATGATCCAACCAATAAGGACACAGCACCTGACACCCCAACCAATGAGAATCTCCAAACCCCAACCAATGAGAGTGCAGGACACTACGATGCAGCCAATGCTACCCCAGCCCCCCGAGAACCAACCAATGAGGAGCCACCTCATCCAGTGGAACCCTCCAATCAGCATGCAGCCCTCAGAGACCCATCCAATGGGGCGAAGCCTCGTCGGGCGGAGCCGTCCAATGAGGACACACCCCTCCTGGCGCCCAGCCAATGAGGCGGCAGATCCATGGGACTGGGCGTGCGAGGAGGCGTGGCTGTGGACCCCAGAGTGGGCGGAGCTTGGGGCCGAGGGGGCGGGGCTAGTGGAGGAGTGGGCGGGGCTTGAAGAGGAGGAGGAGGAGGAGGAGGAGGATGATGAGGGGGGCGGGGACCCCTGGTCGGCCCCGCCCCCCCCGGGCTGGTGGTTCAGCCCTGATGGCGCCTTCGCCAAACGGGTGCTGAGGAGGGGGCGGGGCCTGGACCGCCCGGGGGCGGGGTCGTGGTGCCGGGTCAAGGTGGACGGGCCACGCCCACTGCGCGGGGGGGCGGGGCCAGGAGAGGGGGTGGAGCTGGGTTTAGAGGCGGAGACAGGCCGGCAGGGGGCGGAGCTGCACTCGGAGGCGGGGTCAGGGGTGGGGGTGGGGTCCATACTGGGGGAGGGGTCAGGGCTGGGGGCGGAGTCAGGGCTGGAGGCGGAGCCACCTTCAGGGGCGGGGTCAGGGCTGGGGGTGGAGTCGGGGCTGGGGGCGGAGCCGCGTTCAGGGGCGGAGTCAGCGATGGGGGTGGAGCCTGTATTGGGGGCAGGGTCAGGTCCGGGGGCGGGGTCAGTGGCGGAGGCGGGGCCAGTGGCAGAGCCACTCTCGGGGGCGGGTCCAGTTCCGGGGCGGGGCTATGTCGTCACCGCCTCCCCCTCGGCCCCGCCCCCCTTCCCGCCTCCGCTCTGCCGGGCCGTTGGCGCTGGCTGCGTGTGGGCGGGGCCGAGGGCCGGTGGGCGGAGACTCTGGAGGCGGCGCTGGAGACGATGGCGGCGGGCGAGTGGGCGGAGCTGCGCGCGCGGGCCGGGCCGGCGGGGGCGGGGCCGCGCGTGCTCCTGGCGCGCTTCACCCCCCCCGCCCCGCGGGGTGACACGGGTGACGCGGCGTGGGCGGAAGCGCTGGCGGGGGGGCCCCGCGCGGCCGCGCTGTTGGCGCGGGGGCTCCCGGCGGCGGCCGCGCGTGTTTTGCGGCGCTCGCTGCGCCACGCGGTGCTGGCGGGGGGGGCCCCGCCGCTTCCCCCCGCCCGCGCCCACGCCAAAGCGGAGCTGCTGGCGGCGCTGGCGCGGTGCCAGCTCCGCGTGGGGCTGCCGGCCGCGGCCGCGGGGAGCGCGGGGAAGGCGCTGGCGCTGCGGCCGGGGCTGCTGGACGCGCGGTACCGGCGCGGGCTGGCGGCGGCCGCCATGCGGGACCTGGAGGCGGCGGCCGCGGACCTGGCGCGGGTGCTGCGGGAGCGGCCGGAGCACGAGGGGGCGCGGCGGGAGCTGCGGAGGGTGCGCGGGGCCGCGCGGGAGCGGGACCGGCGGCTGGCGGGGCGGCTCGGCCGGCTCTTCGCGTGACGCGGCGGGCGCGGGGAATTGGCGCGGAGTTAATGGGCGGGGTCGTTAGTGGGGGGGGGGGGGCAATTAACGGGTTCGCTGATCCCTTATCAGTCTGCGGGGTCATTAGTGACAGGGTCAATTAACGGGTTCGCTGATCCCATATCAGTCTGCGGGGTCATTAGTGATGGGGGCAATTAACGGGTTCTCCTGACAGCCCGTTAATAGCGGGTCATTAGTGACGGGGGCAATTAACGGGTTCGCTGATCCCTTATCAGTCTGCGGGGTCATTAGTGAGGGGGATCAATTAAGGGGTTCGGTGATCCCTTATCAGTGTGCGGGGTCATTAGTGACGGGGCGGCAATTAACGGGTTCGCCTGACAGCCTGTTCATGGTCAATTAACGGGTTCGCATGATTAATGGGTGGGGTCGTTAGTGGGGGAGGGGCAGTTAACGGGTTCGCCTGACAGCCTGTTCATGGTCAATTAACGGGTTCGCATGATTAATGGGTGGGGTCGTTAGTGGGGGAGGGGCAGTTAACGGGTTCGCCTGACAGCCTGTTCATGGTCAATTAACGGGTTCGCATGATTAATGGGTGGGGTCGTTAGTAGGGGGGGGACAATTAACGGGTTCGCCTGACAGCCCGTTAATAGCGGGTCATTAGTGACGGGGGGGGCAATTAACGGGTTCACTGATCCCTTATCAGTGTGCGGGGTCATTAGTGATGGGGGCAATTAACGGGTTCGCTGATCCCTTATCAGTGTGCGGGGTCATTAGTGATGGGGGCAATTAACGGGTTCGCTGATCCCTTATCAGTGTGCGGGGTCATTAGTGATGGGGGCAATTAACGGGTTCGCTGATCCCTTATCGGTCTTCGGGGTCATTAATGATGGGGGCAATTAACGGGTTCGCTGATCCCTTATCAGTCTGCGGGGTCATTAGTGAGGGGGATCAATTAACGGGTTCGCTGATCCCTTATCAGTCTGCGGGGTCATTAGTGAGAGGGATCAATTAACGGGTTCGCTGATCCCTTATCAGTCTGCGGGGTCATTAGTGACGGGGGCAATTAACGGGTTCGCTGATCCCTTATCGGTCTGCGGGGTCATTAGTGATGGGGACAATTAACGGGTTCGCTGATCCCTTATCAGTCTGCGGGGTCATTAGTGACGGGGATCAATTAATGGGTTGGGGATGTGGCTCTTTGCGTGGCAGCCCATTAATGTGCGGGGTCATTAGTGAGGGGGGTCAATTAACGGGTTCGCCTGACAGCCCGTTAATAGCGGGTCATTAGTGAGGGGGGTCAATTAACGGGTTTGCGTGATCCCCTATCAATGTGCGGGGTCATTAGTGACGGGGGTTAATTAACGGGTTCGCTGATCCCTTATCAATGTGCGGGGTCATTAGTGAGGGGGGGTCAATTAACGGGTTCGCCTGACAGCCCGTTAATAGCGGGTCATTAGTGATGACGGTTAATTAAGGGGTTCAGGGCACTGGGGACGCTGTTGCCATGGAGACGGGATGGGTGCATTCAGGCGGGGAAAGTTTCGGGTTGCTAATAGACGGGATTGCTAATGAGAAGCGGTTAATTAAAGGATCGAGGAGGTGGTGACGATGGGGGGTCGTCCCCCCCGTGCATTAAGATAAAGTGACATTAATTAAAAGTGGTTAATTAAGGGGTTGGGGGGGGAATGTGGCTCCTGCGATGCTGTTGCCATGGAGACGGGGATGGGGGAAACGGGCTGTGCGTGTCGTCGTGTTAATTGCCCCCCCAATTAACAGCCCGTAACGATGGTCCCGCTTCATTAACACCCTCCCCGTTGCCATGGAAACACAGCCCCTTCCCCCCCCCGCCTCCGGTACCGCGCGGCCCCTCCCCCGTATCAATATAGAGATTTATTGAACCGGCATCAGCGTCTCGGGGGGCGGGGCCTGGCGGGGGGAGGGGTAGGGGCTTGACATGCAGATGAGGGGGCGGAGCCCCCGCCGCAAAGCATCCTGGGAGGCCCCGCCCAGCGGGAGCCCTGGGGGCGGAACCAGGGGCGGGGCTGGAGGGAAAGAGCGTTGCCATGGTGACGCTGGACCAATGGGAGCCTGGGGGACGTGGGCGGGTGGTTGCCATGGCAACGCTGCGGGGCTCTGGTACCCGATCCATCGCTAGGACATCATCAGCATTACCAGTGTTGCCATGGCAACGCCAAAAGCCGTCGCTAGGAGCTGCCCAGCGTTGCCATGGCAATACTGAGGGTCACTAAGGTGTGGTGAGCAGGTCCCCATGGTGGTTGCCATGGCAACGCTGAGGCTCCCCGGTACCCAATCCGTCGCTAGGACACCACCAGCATCCCCAGCGTTGCCATGGCGACACCCGAGCCCATTGCTCGGAGTCACCCAGCGTTGCCATGGCGACGCTGAGGGTTGTTAAGGTGTGGTGGGTGGGTCCCCGTGGTGGTCGCTATGGCAACGCTTCGGCTCCCCAATACCCGATCCATCGCTAGGACACCACCAGCATCCCCAGCGTTGCCATGGCGACCCCGGAAGCCGTCGCTAGGAGACACCCAGCGTTGCCATGGCGACGCCGCGGCCTCACGGCTCCCAGTCGTTGTCGTGGTGCTGGGCGGCGATGATGATGACGACGGTCAGGATGGTGCAGAGCACGATGGCTGCGATGCCCACGGCCAGGCTGATGAACGAGAAGTTCCGCGCCTCCCGCGACGCGATCTCGGCCGACACGATGTCCCCCCGCGCCACGGCCGTGCGCACCTGGGGGGGGGGTCACATATTGGGGGGGGGGGGTCAGGCCACACCCCCCGGCCCC
>NW_027660030.1:0-37205 GCF_963082525.1 Nesoenas mayeri
GTTATTTTCCCCTTATTTCCCCCTTATTTTCCCCTTATTTTCCCCTTATTTTCCTCGTAATCCCCCCTTATTTTCCCCCTAATTTCCCTCTTATTTTCCCCTTATTTTCTTCCTAACTTCCCCCTTCTTTTCCCTCCACTTTCCCTCTATTTCCCCCTTGTTTTCCTCCTCATTCCCCCCCTTGTTTTCCCCCTTATTTTCCTCTTATTCCCCCTTATTTTCCCCCTCATTTTCCCCTTTTTTTCCCCTTATTTTCCCCTTCATTTCCCCCTCATTTTCCCCTTTTTTCCCCTTATTTTCCCCCTTAATTTCCCCCTTATTTTCCCCCTTATTTTCCCCCTTATTTTCCCCTTATTCCCCCTTAATTTCCCCCTTAATTCCCCCTTATTTTCCCCCTCATTTTCCCCTTATTCCCCCTTATTTCCCCCCTCATTTCCCCCTTATTTTCCCCCTAATTTTCCACTTATTCCCCCTTATTTCCCCCCTCATTTCCCCCTTATTCCCCCTTATTTTCCCCCTAATTTTCCACTTATTCCCCCTTATTTCCCCCCTCATTTCCCCCTTATTTTCCCCTTATTCCCCCTTATTTTCCCCCTCATTTCCCCCTTATTCTCCCTTATTTTCCCCCTAATTTTCTACTTATTCCCCCTTATTTCCCCCCTCATTTCCCCCTCATTTCCCCCTTATTTCCCCCCTCATTTCCCCCTTATTCCCCCTTATTTCCCCCCTCATTTCCCCCTTATTTTCCCCTTATTTCCCCCCAACTTCCCCTCTAATTCTCTTATCCCCCCTAATCCCCCCCCCCTCCCATCCCCCCCCCCCCACCCGTGACATCACCCCCCCCCCATTCCCCCCCCCGTGACATCGCCCCCCCCCTCCCCCCCCAATTCCCCCCCCACCCCAACCATGTCCCCCTCCGCGTCCCCATCCCCCCGCCCCTCCTGACCCCGCATGGGGGGGGTCGGCGCGGCCCCGCGGGGGCGGGGGGCGCCGTGGTGGGCGCTGTGGGCGCTGTGGGTGCCGTGGTGGGCGCCGGCGGCGTCACCCGCGGCTGTGGGGGCAGGGAAGAAGGCGGTGCACGTGGGGGCGCTGTTCCCCATGAGCGGGGGGTGGCCGGGGGGCCAGGCGTGCCTGCCCGCCGTGCGCATGGCGCTGGAGGACGTCAACAGCCGCGCCGACATCCTGCCCGACTACGAGCTGCGCCTCATCCACCACGACAGCAAGGTGGGGGGACAATGGGGGGACATGGGGGGACATGGGGGGACAGTGCGGGGACAATGGGGATGGGGCTGGAGGGCACCAGCGGGTGGGAGATGGGGGGGTTGGAGGCTCCGAGATGTGGTTGATGTGGGGTTGGGGGCGCCAGGAGATGGTGGGGATGGGGTTGGGGGCACCAAGAAGTGGTTGACATGGGGTTGGGGGCGCCAGGAGATGTGGGGATGGGGTTGGGGACACCAAGGGGTGGGAGATGTGGGGTTGGGGGCACCAGGAGATGGTGGGGATGGGGTTGGGGGACACCAAGAAGTGGTTGACATGGGGTTGGGGGCGCCAGGAGATGTGGGGATGGGGTTGGAGACACCAGGAGGTGATGGGGAAGGGGTTGGGGACACCAGGAGGTGGTTGACATGGGGTTGGGGACACCAGGAGATGGTGGGGATGGGGGCACCAGGAGATGTGGGGATGGGGTTGGGGACACCAAGAAGTGGTTGATGTGGGGTTGGGGGCACCAAGGGGTGGGAGATGTGGGGTTGGGGACACCAGGAGATGTGGGGATGGGGTTGGGGACACCAAGAAGTGGTTGACATGGGGTTGGGGGCGCCAGGAGATGTGGGGATGGGGTTGGGGGAGCCAGGAGATGGTGGGGAAGGGGTTGGGAACACCAAGGGGTGGGAGATGTGGGGTTGGGGACACCAAGAAGTGGTTGATGTGGGGTTGAGGGCACCAGGAGATGGTGGGGATGGGGACACCAAGGGGTCATGGGGGTTGGGAGTGGAGATGGTGTTGGGGTCACCAGGAGATGGTGGAGAAGGGGCTGGGGACACCAGGAGGTGGTTGACGTGGGGTTGGAGACACCAGGAGATGTGGGGATGGGGTTGGGGGGCACCAGGAGGTGATGGGGAAGGGGTTGGGGACACCAGGAGGTGATTGATGTGGGGTTGGGAGCACCAGGAGGTGATGGGGATGGGGACACCAAGAAGTGATTGACATAGGGTTGGGGGCACCAGGAGATGTGGGGTTGGGGACACTGGGAGGTGATGGGGAAGGGGTTGGAGACACCAAGAAGTGGTTGACATGGGGTTGGGGGCACCAGGAGATGTGGGGATGGGGTTGGGGATACCAGGAGGTGATGGGGAAGGGGTTGGGGACACCAGGAGGTGGTTGACATGGGGTTGGGGACACCAGGAGATGTGGGGATGGAGTTGGGGACACCAAGGGGTCATGGGGGTTAAGGGTGGAGATGGGGTTGGGGGCACCAGGAGATGGTGGGGATGGGGTTGGGGGCACCAGGAGATGGTGGGGATGGGGTTGGGGACACCAGGAGGTGATTGATGTGGGGTTGGGGACACCAAGGGGTCATGGGGAAGGGGTTGGGGACACCAAGAAGTGATTGACATGGGGTTGGGGACACCAAGGGGTCATGGGGAAGGGGTTGGGGACACCAAGAAGTGATTGACATGGGGTTGGGGACACCAAGGGGTCATGGGGAAGGGGGTTGGGGACACCAAGGGGTGGGAGATGTGGGGCTGGGGCCACCAAGGGCTGATGGACGTGGGGTTGGGGCCACCAGGGGGTGATGGGGATGGGGAGATGGTGAGAGGTGACATAGATGGGGCTGGGGACACCATGGGGGGGGGTGAGGATGGGGACCCAGGCGTCCGGGGACCCCCCAACACCCACCCCCTGCACCCCCATCCGTCTGCATCGCTGTCCGTCTGTGTCCCCCCCCCCCAATCTCTCCCATCCCCTCCCCCCATTTTAATCCCCCCTCTGATTGGTTGTTCCCCCCCCCCGGTTGCCACGGCAACGGATGCAGCCGGGGCCGCCCGCTGCGTTTCCACGGCAACGGCATCCGGCCCCTTCCGTGCCCTGAATTATTCATAAAACGCCCCAAAAAAAGAATGCTGGGGGGGGGGGGGGGAGGGGCTGGGATCCCCTCCCCCACCACCACCTCCCCCCTCCCGTATCCCGGACGCCTGGGTCCCTCTGATGGATGCCCGAACGCCTGGGTCCCCTAAAACGGACTTTGGGGTGGAACTGGGGGGTAACTGGGTTATAGTGGGTTGGAGGGGGGGGGGTCCCAGCAGCCACCCCCGTGTGTCCCCCCCGCCCAGTGTGACCCCGGCCAGGCCACCAAGTATCTCTATGAGCTTCTCTACAACGACCCCATCAAGATCATCCTCATGCCCGGTTGTAGCAGCGTCTCCACGTTGGTGGCCGAGGCCGCTCGCATGTGGAACCTCATTGTGGTGAGGAACCCCCCGGGTGTCCCCACATTGTCCTCACATTGTCCCCACAACGTCCCCGGCGGGTGACAGGAGGTTGGGAACCCCCCATTCATCCCCATGGGCACATTGGGTTGGGTTGGGCTGGATGCGGCGCGACTGTTGCCTGGTGGGTTGTACCGGGACGGGTGTTGGGGTCGGGTGGTGTCTCATTGGCCACAGGGTGGTTGTGGGGATGAAATGGTGTGTTTGGGTGAATGTGCGGCTGTACCTGCGGTTGTTGCTGGGGGGTGCAGGGCGGCTGTTGCTACGGGTCCGGTTGTTGCTTTCGGGCTGTTGCTGCATGTGTGGTTGTTGCTCTCAGGTTGTTGCTCTGTGCGTGTGGTTGTAGCTCCTCGTGCAGCTGTTGCTTTCAAGTGGTTGTCACTTGTGCGGCTGTAGCTCCACGTGTGGTTGGTTCACCTGTGTGGTTGTTACTTCCATGGTTGTGGCTCCGTGTGTGGTTGTTGCTCCACGTGCGACTGTTTCTCTTAGGCTGTTGCTCCTTGTGCGGCTGTCACCGCTCTTGTGGTCACTTCTCTGCGTGTGGTTGTTGCTCTCAGGTTGTTGCTCCATGTGTGTGGCTGTAGCTCCTCGCGCAGCTGTTGCTTTCAGGTGGTTGTCACTTGTGCGGCTGTAGCTCCACGTGTGGTTGGTTCACCTGTGCGGCTGTTACTTCCACGTGCGGTTGTTGCTCCACGCGTGACTGTTTCTCTTAGGCTGTTGCTCCTTGTGTGGCTGTCACCGCGCTTGCGGTCGCTTCTCTGCGTGTGGTTGTTGCTCTTGGGTTGTTGCTCCATCTTCAGCTGTATCTAGACATTGTATCTAGACATTGTACCTAGACACCCGTTGCCCCGAGTCCGGCTGTTGTTGAGCGTGCATGTGGTTGTAGCTCCTTGTGCAGCTGTTGCTTTCAGGTGGTTGTCACTTGTGCGGCTGTAGCTCCACGAGTGGTTGGTTCACCTGTGTGGTTGTTACTTCCATGGTTGTGGTTCCGTGTGCGGTTGTTGCTCCACGTGCGACTGTTGCTCCACCACGCGTTGTCACCGCGCATCCCCAGCCCTGTCCGCCCCCCCTCAGCGCCTACAGGCGGTCGTGGGGGTGTCTGTGTGGTGGGCACCGACACCCCCCAACCCGTCCCCGCCCCCCCCCCAGCTCTCCTACGGCTCCAGCTCCCCGGCCCTGTCCAATCGGCAGCGCTTCCCCACCTTCTTCCGCACGCACCCCTCGGCCACGCTGCACAACCCCACGCGCGTCCAGCTCTTCAAGAAGTGGGGCTGGACCAAGATCGCCACCATCCAGCAAACCACGGAGGTTTTCACCTCGGTACGGACACCCCTCCCCTCCCCGCCGCGCCCCAAACCCGCCCCCAACACGCTCCGCCCCCTCCCGCGGCGCCACCGCCGGCAAGGGACCCGTCACCCCCACGCGTGGGTTTGGTGGTCACCTACTCACCATGGGCTCTCTCACCACCCCGCGGCTCCACCCCCACTCACCATGGACTCTCTCACAACCACACGGCTCCATCCCCTGTGTCCCTGACTCACCATGGACTCTCTCACCACCTCGTGGCTCCATCCCCTGTATCCCTGACTCACCATGGACTCTCTCACCACCCCGTGGCTCCATCCCCTGTATCCCTGACTCACCATGGACTCTCTCACCACTCTGTGTCTCTGACTCACCATGGACTCTCTCACCACCCCGCAGCTACATCCCCGACTCACCATGGACTCTCTCACCACCCCGTGGCTCCATCCCCCATGTCCCCAACTCACCATGGACTCTCTCACCACCCGGCGGCTCCATCCCCTGTATCCCTGACTCACCATGGACTCTCTCACCACCCTGCGGCTCCATCCCCCATGTCCCCCAACTCACCATGGACTGTCTCACCACCCTGCGGCTCCATCCCCTGTATCCCTGACTCACCATGGACTCTCTCACCACCCCGTGTCTCTGACTCACCATGGACTCTCTCACCACCCCGCGGCTCCATCCCCTGTATCCCTGACTCACCATGGACTCTCTCACCACCCCGCGGCTACATCCCCTGTATCCCTGACTCACTATGGACTCTCTCACCACCCCACGGCTCCATCCCCTGTATCCCTGTCTCACCATGGACTCTCTCACCACCCCGCGGCTCCGTTCCCCACTCACCATGGACTCTCTCACCACCCCGTGTCTCTGACTCACCATGGACTCTCTCACCACCCCGCGGCTACATCCCCGACTCACCATGGACTCTCTCACCACCCCGTGGCTCCATCCCCCACGTCCCTGACTCACCATGGACTCTCTCACCACCCCGCGGCTCCATCCCCCATGTCCCCAACTCACCATGGACTCTCTCACCACCCCGTGTCCCTGACTCACCATGGACTCTCTCACCACCCCCGCAGCTCCATCCCCCGTGTCCCTGACTCACCATGGACTCTCTCACCCCCCTGCGGCTCCCTCCCCTGTATCCCTGACTCACCATGGACTCTCTCACCACCCTGCGGTTCCATCCCCTGTATCCCTGACTCACGATGGACTCTCTCACCACCCCGTGGCTACATCTCCTGTATCCCCCACTCACCATGGACTCTCTCACCCCCCCGCGGCTCCATCCCCTGTATCCCCCACTCACCATGGACTCTCTCACCACCCCGTGTCTCTGACTCACCATGGACTCTCTCACCACCCCACGGCTCCATCCCCCATGTCCCCAGCTCACCATGGACTCTCTCACCACCCTGCGGTTCCATCCCCTGTATCCCTGACTCACCATGGACTCTCTCACCACCCCGCGGCTCCATCCCCTGTATCCCCCACTCACCATGGACTCTCTCACCACCCCGTGTCTCTGACTCACCATGGACTCTCTCACCACCCCGCGGCTCCATCCCCTGTATCCCTGTCTCACCATGGTCTCTCTCACCCCCCTGCGGCTCCGTTCCCCGCGGACCCCCCAGACCCTGGACGACCTGGACCAGCGTGTGAAGGAGGCCGGGCTGGAGATCACCTTCCGCCAGAGCTTCTTCTCCGACCCCGCCGCGCCCGTCAGGAACCTCAAGGTGAGGCCACCTTGGCCGTGTCCACGTCCCCGTCCCCACCGCGTCCCCCCCCCAGCACGGGGATGGACGCGGAACCTTCTAGGAGCCGCCCCCGAGGTGATTTGTGTCCCCGCAGCGCCAGGACGCCCGGATCATCGTGGGGCTCTTCTACGAGACCGAGGCGCGGAAGGTCTTCTGCGAGGTGATTGGGTGACGGGGACGTGACGCGGGATGGTGGGCGGTGGCTGCTGGGTGGACACGGGTGGACGTGGGGCAGTTTGGGGATGGTGGGTGGAGCCGGGTGGGGTGGGATGGGTGGGGGAGTGGGGGAGATGGGTGGGTGGGGAAGAACATGGGTGGATGGAGAACATGATGGATGGAGAACATGATGGATGGAGAACTTGATGGATGGAGAACGTGATGGATGGATGGAGAACATGATGGATGGAGAACATGATGGATGGAGAACGTGATGGATGGAGAACGTGATGGATGGATGGATGGATGGATGGATGGATGGATGGATGGATGGATGGAGAAGAACATGGGTGGGTGGAGAACATGATGGATGGAGAACATGGATGGATAGAGAACATATTGGATGGAGAACACGATGGATGGAGAAGAACATGGATGGATGGAGAACATGATGGATGGAGAACTGGATGGATGGAGAACTGGATGGGTGGATGGAGAAGAACATGGATGGATGGAGAAGAGCGTGGATGGATGGAGAACATGATGCATGGACGGACAGACGGACGGACGGACAGGAACACGGATGGATGGACAAAGCCCTTCTTCCCCCACCCAGGTCTACAAGGAGAAGCTCTACGGCAAGAAGTACGTCTGGTTCCTCATTGGCTGGTACGCCGACAACTGGTTCCGCATCAAGGACCCGGCCATCAACTGCACCGAGGCCGAGATGGCGGAGGCCGTGGAGGGCCACGTCACCACCGAGATCGTCATGCTCAACCCCGAGAACACCCGCAGCATCTCCAACATGGTGCGGGCCGCGCCGGGACCTCCGACGGGTCCCATCCATCCCACCGCGCCGCGTCACCGCCGTCCTGTCCCCACAGACCTCGCAGGAGTTCATCGAGAAGCTCCAGAAGCGCTTGGGTAAGAACCCGGAGGAGACCGGTGGCTTCCAGGAGGCGCCGTTGGCTTATGACGCCATCTGGGCCTTGGCCTTGGCGCTCAACAAGACGTCGGCGGAGCTGGTGAAGAAGGGCTTGCGCCTGGAGGACTTCAACTACAACAACAAGAACATCACCGACGAGATCTACCGCGCACTCAACTCCTCGGCCTTCGAGGGCGTCTCGGTGGGTTGGGCGCCATTGGGGACTCGCCTGTCCCCTTCTCCTCAATGAGGTCACCAGGGTGTCCCGTGTCCCCAGGGTGTCCCGTGTCCCCAAGGTCACCCGTGTCCCCAACTCCATCATCTCGGTGGGTTGGGCGCCATTGGGGACCCGCCTGTCCCCTTCTCCTCAGTGAGGTCACCCGTGTCCCCAACGTGTCCCGTGTCCCCAGGGTGTCCCGTGTCCCCAACTCCATCATCTCAGTGGGTTGGGCGCCATGGAGGACCCGCCTGTCCCCTTCTCCTCAACGAGGTCACCAGGGTGTCCCGTGTCCCCAGGGTGTCCCGTGTCCCCAACTCCATCATCTCGGTGGGTTGGGCGCCATGGAGGACCCGCCTGTCCCCTTCTCCTCCACCAGGTCACCAGGGTGTCCTGTGTCCCCAGGGTGTCCCGTGTCCCCAACTCCATCATCTCGGTGGGTTGGGCGCCATGGAGGACCCGCCTGTCCCCTTCTCCTCCACCAGGTCACCAGGGTGTCCTGTGTCCCCAGGGTGTCCCGTGTCCCCAACTCCATCATCTCGGTGGGTTGGGCGCCATGGAGGACCCACCTGTCCCCTTCTCCTCCATGAGGTCACCAGGGTGTCCCGTGTCCCCAGGGTGTCCCATGTCCCCAACTCCATCATCTCGGTGGGTTGGGCGCCATTGGGGACCCGCCTGTCCCCTTCTCCTCGACAAGGTCACCCGTGTCCCCAGGGTGTCCCATGTCCCCAACGTGTCCCGTGTCCCCAGGGTGTCCCATGTCCCCAGCTCCTCCGTCACCAAGGTGGTGGGACCTTGAAGGCATCTACCGAGGGTTCCTTCATGGGCCACCGTTCCCCCAATGTCCTTCTGGGGGGTGTGGTCCTGTCACCCGCCGTGTCCCTTGTCACCCACCATGTCCTTGTCACCCACCATGTCCCCGTCACCGTGTCTCCATCACCCACAGTGTCCCCATCACCCACCATGTCCTTGTCACCCACCACGTCCTTGTCAGCCGCCATGTCCCTTGTCACCCGCCGTGTCCCTGTCACCCGCTGCATCCCCGTCACCCACCATGTCCCTGTCACCCACCATGTCCTTGTCACCCGCCGTGTCCCTTGTCACCCGCTGTATCCTTGTCACCCGCCATGTCCTTGTCACCCACCACGTCTTTGTCACCCGCCATGTCCCTGTCACCCGCTGTGTCCTTGTCACCCACCATGTCCTTGTCACCCACCACGTCCTTGTCACCCACCACATCCCCGTCACCCACCGTGTCCTTGTCACTCGTGGTGTCCCCATCACCCACTGTGTCCTTGTCACCCGTGGTGTCCCCGTCACCCACCACGTCCCCGTCACCCACCGTGTCCTTGTCACCCGTGGTGTCCCCGTCAGCTGCGGTGTCCTTGTCACCCGTGGTGTCCCCATCACCCGCCGTGTCCTTGTCACCCGTGGCGTCCCCGTCACCCGTCTCGGTTCCGCCCCGCAGGGTCACGTTGTCTTCGACGCCAGCGGCTCCCGCATGGCCTGGACGCTCATCGAGCAGCTCCAGGGTGAGTGGGGACCAGTGGTGGCCACGGGGGGCAAGAGGAAGCCCACGGGCTTCTTACTGGTCTGAACTGGTCTGTACTGGTCTGAACTGGTCTGAACTGGTCTGAACTGAACTGAATGGATCAGCTGAGCTCCCTACTGGTCTGAACTGGTCCATAAGTCCTGTACTGACCTAAAGGGACCTATAGGGCTCCCAGCTGGTCTGTACTGGTCTATAAGTCCTGTGCTGACCTAAAGGGACCTATAGGGCTCCCAGATGCTCTATACTGGTCCGTACTGGTCTATAAGTCCTGTACTGATCTAAACGGATCTATAGGGCTCCCAGATGGTCTGTACTGGTCTATAAGTCCTGTACTGATCTAAACGGATCTATAGGGCTCCCAGATGGTCTGTACTGGTCTATAAGTCCTGTACCAATCTAAACGGATCTATAGGGCTTCCCGCTGGTCCGTACTGGTCTATAAGTCCTGTACTGATCTAAAGGGATCTATAGGGCTCCCAGCTGGTCTGAACTGGTCTATAAGTCCTGTACTGACCTAAAGGGACCTATAGGGCCCCCAGCTGGTCCAAAGTGCCCCATTCCTGCTCCTCCAGGGGGCGTCTACAAGAAGATCGGCTACTACGACAGCACCAAGGACAACCTGTCCTGGTACAACAACGACAAGTGGATCGGTGGGTGACGTCACACGTTGGGGGAGGGGCCATCACTTCGGGGGGGAGGGGTCAAGAAGACCCCGCCCCACATCCCCGACGGTGTCACAACAGGAGGAGCCCCCCCGGCCGACTACACCAAGGTCATCACCACCTTCCGCTTCCTGTCGCAGAAGCTCTTCATCTCCGTCTCGGTGTTGGCCTCCTTGGGCATCCTCTTGGCCATCATCTGCTTGGCCTTCAACATCTACAACGGCCACGTCCGGTGAGCAACAACCAACCCCCCGTTTCCGCGGCTTTTGGGGCAAAATCGCACCTTTTTGGGCAAAAAGACGGCTCGGCCGGGTGTGGGTTTTGTCCCGTTTCTTGTGTCCTGTTGGACGTCACCGATGGTGCCACCGTGTCCCCCCGCAGGTACATCCAGAACTCACAGCCGTACCTGAACAACATGACGGCCGTCGGCTGTACGCTGGCGCTGGCGGCTGTATTTCCGCTGGGACTCGATGGGTACCACATCGGGCCGGGGCTGTTCCCCTTCGTCTGTCAGGTACGGGGGTTGGGGACAGGCGGAGATACAGGCGGAGGACGGGGACAACTGGAGGAAGAACGGTTGGAGCTATAGCACAGTGATGGGGACAAATGGAGGAGGAACAGCTGGAGATAAATCCAGGGGATGGGGACAACCGGGGAGGAACAGTCGGAGCTACAGGCAGAGGATGGGGACAGTCGGAGATACAGGCGGAGGATGGGGACAACTGGAGGAAGAACAGTTGGAGCTATAGCCCAGTGATGGGGACAAATGGAGGAGGAACAGTCGGAGCTACAGGCAGAGCATGGGGACAGTCGGAGAACAGTCGGGAGCTCTAGACCTCCAAAGTGATTGGCCAAGGGAGGTCCATGGGTGGTGGGTCCCACCTGTGGGGGTGCAGCGGAAGTGGCTACAACCAAACAGGGGAGGTACAACTGAACAAGGGAGGTACAACCGAACGGGGGAGGTACAACCGGCTCTCCCCAACCCCCCAGGCGCGGTTGTGGCTCCTGGGCTTGGGTTTCAGCCTGGCCTACGGCAGCATGTTCACCAAGATCTGGTGGGTCCACACGGTGTTCACCAAGAAGGAGGAGAAGAAGGAGAAGAGGAAGGTGAGGGGTGTTGTTGCACCCGCGGGGTGTTGTTGCACCCGCGGGGTGTTGCGGGTGACAAGGCGGTGACGGTGACGCCGTCGTCCCCACGCAGACGCTGGAGCCCTGGAAGCTCTACGCCACCGTGGGGCTGTTGGTGGGGCTGGACGTGGTGACGTTGGTGGTTTGGCAGATCGTGGACCCGCTGCACCGAACCATCGAGGTGCGGGAAAGGGGGGGGACCCTCGGGGTGTTGGGGGGCAGCTGGGGGGTGGTGGTGGGGTTGGGGGGTGCTCCAGGTGTTGGAGGGACACTCAAGGTGTTGGGGGTGCTCAAGGTGTTGGGGAGACACTCAAGGTGTTGGGAGGACACTCAAGAGGTTGGGGGGACATTCAAGATGTTGGGGGGACACTCAAGGTGTTGAGGGGACCCTCAAAGTGTTGGGGGGCAGCTGGGGGGTGGTGGTGGAGTTGGGGGGTGCTCAAGGTGTTGGGGGGACACTCCTAATGTTGGGGGGATGCCCATGGTCTTGGGGGGGCGCTACGTCAATGGGTGATCGAGGTGCTTGTTGGGGTGAAGCTCAAGATGTCGGGGTGATGCTCAAGGTGTTGGGGTGACGCTCAAGATGTTGGGCGAGTTCAAGATGTTGGGGTGATGCTCAAGGTGTTGGGGTGACGCTCAAGATGTTGGGGTGAAGCTCAAGATGTTGGGGGGATACTCAAGGTGTTGGGGTCAAGCTCAAGATGTCGGGGTGATGCTCAAGGTGTTGGGGTGAAGCTCAAGATGTTGGGGTGACGCTCAAGATGTTGGGGTGAAGCTCAAGGTGTTGGGGTGATACTCAAGATGTTGGGGTGACGCTCAAGATGTCGGGGTGACGCTCAAGATGTTGGGGTGAAGCTCAAGATGTTGGGGGGATACTCAAGATGTTGGGGGGATACTCAAGGTGTTGGGGGGATACTCAAGGTGTTGGGGTGAAGCTCAAGATGTCGGGGTGATGCTCAAGGTGTCGGGGTGAAGTTCAAGATGTTGGGGTGATGCTCAAGGTGTTGGGGTGATGCTCAAGGTGTTGGGGTGAAGCTCAAGATGTCGGGGTGATGCTCAAGGTGTTGGGGTGACGCTCAAGATGTTGGGGTGACGCTCAAGATGTTGGGGGCCCCCTAGGGGGGGACACTCCTGGTTTTGGGGGGGGGGACACCCTCATATCAAGACAATTGGGGGGTGGGGACACCCCCCGTCACCCCCATGGACCCCCAGGAGTTCACCAAAGAGGAGCCCAAGACGGACACCGACGTCTCCATCCTGCCCCAGCTGGAACATTGTAGCTCCACCAAGATGAACACCTGGCTCGGTGGGTTGTGGGGGGGGTGACGGGACAGCTGGGGGGCACTTGGGGGGTCTCCGATTGACAGTTTGTCCCCCCCTATAGGGATATTTTATGGTTTCAAGGGGCTGTTGCTGCTCTTGGGGATCTTCTTGGCTTACGAGACCAAGAGCGTGTCCACCGAGAAGATCAACGACCACCGCGCGGTGGGAATGGCCATTTACAACGTGGCGGTGAGACCCCCGGCGGGTTGTGTCCCCTCCGCGTTGTCACCTCACGGTGCCTGTGACCCCCGCGACTGTCCCGTGTGTGTGTGTGTGTGTCCCCAGGTCCTTTGTCTCATCACGGCGCCCGTCACCATGATCCTCAACAGCCAACAGGATGCGGCCTTCGCCTTCGCGTCCTTGGCTGTTGTCTTCTCCTCCTACATCACCCTGGTCGTGCTGTTCGTCCCCAAGGTGACAATGGGGACAGGGGTGGTGGTGGTGGTGGGTGGTTTGGGGTCCAGGTGTTTCTTCTGGGGTGGGGAGGAACAATCGTCCAATGTCCTTGTGGGGTCAAGGTGTTGCCTCAAGGTTGTTTCTTCTCCAGTTGGGTCGTGGAGGTGACACTTGGGGACATGGGACAACCAGGTGTATCGTGGTTGGGGTGTTTGGGGGTCCGGCTGTTTCTTCTGGGGTGGGGAGGAACAATCGTCCAACGTCCTTGTAGGGTCAAGGTGTTGCCTCAAGGTTGTTTCTTCTCCAGTTGGGTCGTGGAGGTGACACTTGGGGACATAGAACAACCGGGTGTATTTGAGGGGTGTTTTGAGTTCCAGGTGTTTTGGGGTCCAGGTGTTTTGGGGTCCAGGTGTTTCTTCTGGGACATAGGGGAACAATCATTCAATGTCCTTGTAGAGTCAAGGTGTTGCCTCAAGGTTGTTTCTCCTCCAGTTGGGTTGTGTTGGTGACGATGACATTTGAGGACATGGGACAAGCGGGTGTATCATGGTTAGGGTGTTTCGAGTTCCAGGTGTTTTGGGATCCAGCTGTTTCTTCTGGTATATAGGGGAACAATCGTTCAATGTCCTTGTAGAATCAAGGTGTTGCCTCAAGGTTGTTTCTCCTCCAGTTGGGTTGTGTTGGTGACGATGACACTTGGGGACACCGCCCAAGCGGGTGTGGGTGTCGGTGACGCCGGGCGGTTGTTGCAGATGCGCCGGCTGATCACGCGGGGCGAGTGGCAGTCGGAGCAGCAGGACACCATGAAAACGGGCTCGTCCACCAACAACAACGAGGAGGAGAAATCGCGGCTGTTGGAGAAGGAGAACCGCGAGCTGGAGAAAATCATCGCTGAGGTGGGGGGGGACCCACAAATGGGGCTTTTTTGGGGGGTACACACCCCCAAAAGTCATTTTCCTGGGTGGCAGACACCCCAAAATGGGGGTTTGACCATCTGGTGTAGGTGGGTTGGAGCTTCAAGGGGTTGATTGTCACCAACAGCGCAACAAGGATGATGTGGGGGGACGACCCTATTTTTGAGGGGGTGGAGACCCCCAAATCTTTGTGGGGGTGGGATAGACCCCCCAAATTTACTTTCGAGGCCTAGACACCTCAAAATGGGGGTTTGGCCGCCCCATGGATGTGGGTTGGAGCTTCAAGGGGTTGATTGTCACCAAGACACCAACACCTCAACCAGGATGATATGGGAGGGGAACACCCCATTTTTTAGGGTGTAGAGACCCCTGAATTTGTCTATTTGGGGGTCAGACCCCCCCAAAATGTCATTTCTGGGGGTCGGGCCCCCCAACGTGTGTTTCTCGCCGCAGAAGGAGGAACGCGTCTCCGAGCTTCGCCAACAGCTCCACGACCGCCAACAGCTCCGGTCCCGCCGCCGCTCGTCCAACCCCGCGCGCGACGGTGACAACAACCACCTGCCCCCCTCGTTGGGGTCCCCCCCGCCCCCCGCCGCCCCCCCGGGCCCGTTCTACCCCCCCAACCTGCCGCTGGTGCGTTGCCTCGTGTCCGAACAGGCGGACAAGCTGGGCCGCGGCAACTGTGACGGCAGCCGCGTCCATTTGCTCTACAAGTGACGCTTGGAGGGGGCGGAGCCGAGTGGGGGGGGCGGGGCTAAACAGGGTGGGGTCACAGGGTGGGGTCCCGGGGGGGCGGAGCCTCTCGGGTACCTTATTGGGTGTTTTTAAGGTGTTTAGCTGGTTTTTAAGCTCCCCGGATGTGGGGTTGGGGGGTTGTGTTCTTGTCACCCGCTCACCGGGTGTTGTTGGAAACGGGGAAAGGAGGGGTGGGGCAAACAGCATGGAGACCCCCACAGTGTCCCCTACAACCGTCCTGGATCCCCTACAACCGTCCCACTGCACCTACAGCCGTCCCATATCCCCACTAACCATCCCATGACTCCTACAACCGTCCTGGGCCACCTACAACCGTTCTGAGTCCCCTACAACTGTCCCTTGTCGCCTACAACCATCCCACCTCACCTACAGTCAATCTGTGTCCCCTACAATTATCTTGGGTCCCCTACAGTCATCCTGCGGCCCCACAGCTGCCCCTACAGTCGTCTCATCTCTGCTCCAGTCAACCTGGGTCCCCTACAACCGTCCCACGTCCCCTACAGTCGTCCCACGTCCCCCACAACCCTCCCGTGTCCCCTTGAGTCAACCCGACTCCCTCGGGTCGTCCCCTCCGGGTGTCCCCAACACCCACCTGGGGGTGCCGGTGGTCGCATCGTGATTCCTGTAGTTTTAACGTCAGGCTGTAGCATAAAACCCGAGTCCAGTTAAGCCAAGCCGGAGCGCCCAACTCGGACGGACAATCGCACAACGGGATCGGCGACTGTGACGGCCGGTTCGGGATCGGTCGCCGCCGCAACCGCCGCCGGTTTTCGGTGCCGTATCGGCCGCCTGTAACAGGCGGCGTCTGGAAGGTCGAGCTCAGCGTTAGGCCGGGCTTTAGACTGTTGTCTTGGGGGGTCTGGTTTCTCAGATGTACAGTTGCACTTTAGTGAACAATCGGACTCTGCTCCTTGTCACTGTGTGTGTTGTGGTGGTTTCACTGTGCAAGGGCAACAACACCTGGTCCTACATTGGCTGGAGAGCTGTAGGCCGGGCCTACAGTTGGTCCTATGGGTTGAGCTCGGCTTTGGGGCGGGAAGAAACGATCCAGCTGATCCTGAGTCTACTTGTTCCTGGGTCTGGCTGTTCTTTGGTCCAACTGATCCTAAATCTGGTTGTTCCTTGGTCCAGGCTAATCCTGGTTCCAGGCTGGTCTTGGATCCGGCTTATCCTGGGTCTGATTGTTCCTGGGTCTGACTGTTCCTGGATCTCACTGTCCCTGGACCCAACTTGACTCCAGTTGTTCTTCAATCCAATTGGTCCTAGATCAGGCTAATCCTGGTTCCAGGCTTGTCTTGGATCCGGCTTATCCTGGGTCTGATTGTTCCTGGATCTGATTGTTACTGGATCTGACTGTCCCTGGATCCAACTTCACTCCAGTTGTTCTTCGATCCAATTGGTCCTAGATCAGGCTAATCCTGGTTCCAGGCTTGTCTTGGATCCGGCTTATCCTGGGTCTGATTGTTCCTGGATCTGACTGTCCCTGGATCCAACTTCACTCCAGTTGTTCTTCAATCCAATTGGTCCTAGATCAGGCTAATCCTGGTTCCAGGCTTGTCTTGGATCCGGCTTATCCTGGGTCTGATTGTTCCTGGATCTGATTGTTACTGGATCTGACTGTCCCTGGATCCAACTTCACTCCAGTTGTTCTTCGATCCAATTGGTCCTAGATCAGGCTAATCCTGGTTCCAGGCTTGTCTTGGATCCGGCTTATCCTGGATCTGACTGTTCCTGGATCTGACTGTTCCTGGATCTGACTGTTCCTGGATCTGACTTCACTCCAGTTGTTCTTCAATCCAATTGGTCCTAGATCAGGCTAAACCTGGTTCCAGGCTGGTCTTGAATCCGGCTTATCCTGGGTCTCATTGTTCCTGGATCTGACTGTTCCCGGATCTGACTGTTCTTAGGCCCAGCTCATTCCCAGACCTCAACTGTGCCAGATCCACCGACTGTCTTGTCACCCCCCAATGTGGGAACACCAACACCCCAAACCTGTGGACATGGCGGGGGGACAAGAACCCCCCGAAACCGCAACCAACCCCCCTCCCCAGCCCCAAAACACCCAGAGGGGTCACAACCAAGCGATGTTTATTGCCGGGGGTGCCGCGGGTGACATTAACGGTTGGACTTGGCCACGCGCTCCAGCTCGTCCTTCTTCTTGATGGCGTAAGAGTTGGACGAACCCTGGGGGGGGGCGGCAAGAAATGGGGCAAAATGAGCAAAAAAGGGGGTGTGGGTGGATGAATTTAGGGGGGGGTAAAGTGTTAAAGGCGCTAATTAAGTCCCCATCTCGTTACCTTGGCGGCGTTAATGAGCTCGTCGGCCAAACACTCGGCGATGGTTTTGATGTTGCGGAAGGCGGCCTCGCGCGCCCCGGTGCACAGTAACCAAATGGCCTGAAACGGCCCCAAAGAGGGTGTTTTGGGGGTGAGAAAGGGGGGTTTTGGGGTGTGAATGAGAGGGTTGGGGGTGTTTTTATGGGGGGGACGCGCACCTGGTTGACGCGGCGCAGGGGGGACACGTCCACGGCCTGGCGGCGCACGGTGCCGGCGCGGCCGATGCGCGTCGAGTCCTCGCGGGGGCCAGAGTTGATGATGGCGTTAACCAGCACCTGCAGGGGGTTCTGGGACGGGACAGGATGGGGGGGGGGACGGGGGGGTTACGAAAGAGCCTCCTATGGGGCCAAAAAGGGCCACCCAGGGACCAAAAGCCCGAGTTCTAGAGCTCAAAAGCCCAAGTTCTAGAGCTCAAAAGCTCAACGTTCTAGTGGCCAAAACACCCGAGATCTAGAGCCCCCATAACACCCAACCCCGCCCCCTCAACACAACACCCAAAACCCAACAACACCCAAAACACCCTCTTAACCCACCCTCCAACACCCAAACCCACCCCCTCAACACCCA
The DNA here is from genome assembly GCF_963082525.1 of Nesoenas mayeri. Classification (NCBI taxonomy): domain Eukaryota; kingdom Metazoa; phylum Chordata; class Aves; order Columbiformes; family Columbidae; genus Nesoenas; species Nesoenas mayeri. The sequence continues at coordinate 17,498 of NW_027660030.1, forward strand.
ACATCCAACAACACCCAACGCCCAACAACACCCAACAACACCCAACCCCACCTCCTCAACACCCAAAAACCAACACCCAAACCCACCCCCTCAACACCCAACCCCACCCCCTCAACACCCAACCCCACCCCCTCAACACCCAAAACCCAACACCCAAAACACCCTCTTAACACCCAAACCCATCCTCTGAACACCCAACCGCACCCCTTCAACACCCAAACCCACCCCCTCAACACCCAAAACCCAACAACACCCAAAACACCCTCTTAACACCCAACCCTGCCCCCTCAACACCCAACCCCACCCCTCAACACCCAAAACCCAACACCCCCCAAAACTCAACACCCTCCAAAACCCAACACCCCCAAAAACACCCTCTTAACACCCAAAACCCAACACCCCCCAAAAACCCCCTTTTAACACCCAACCCCACCCCTCAACACCCAAAACCCAACACCCCTCAAAACTCAACACCCCCCAAAACACCCTCTTAACACCCAAAACCCAACACACCCCAAAAACCCCCTTTTAACACCCAACCCCACCCCTCAACACCCAAAACCCAACACCCCCCAAAACTCAACACCCCCCAAAACACCCTCTTAACACCCAAAACCCAACACCCCCCAAAAACCCCCTTTTAAACCCAACCCCACCCCTCAACACCCAAAACCCAACACCCCCCAAAACTCAACACCTCCCAAAACACCCTCTTAACACCCAAAACCCAACACCCCCCAAAACACCCTCTTAACACCCAAAACCCAACACCCACCAAAACCCAACACCCCCCAAAACACCCTCTTAACACCCAACCCCACCCTCTTAACACCCAACCCCACCCTCTCAACACCCAACCCCACCCTCTCAACACCCAACCCCACCCTCTCAACACCCAACCCCACCCTCTCAACACCCAAACCCACCCCCTCAACACCCAACCCCGCCCCTCCAACACCCAACCCCGCCCCCACCGACCTCCCCGGTGAGCAGGTGGATGATCTCGAAGGCGTGTTTGACGATGCGCACGGTCATGAGCTTCTTGCCGTTGTTGCGGCCGTGCATCATCATGGAGTTGGTGAGGCGCTCCACGATGGGGCACTGCGCCTTGCGGAAGCGCTTGGCCGCGTAGCGCCCCGCGCTGTGCGGGAGGTACTTGGCGTACTTCTCCTTCACCGCGATGTAGTCCTGCGGGGGGGGGGCCACGGCGGTGGCCAATCGGATTAGGAGGCCATCAGCCAACCAACCAACCAGCATTGGAGACCCTCAACCAACCTACCAATCAACCAGCCTTGGAGACCCTCAACCAACCAACCAGCTTTGGAGACCCTCAACCAACCAACCAGCTTTGGAGACCCTCAACCAACCAACCAGCTTTGGAGACCCTCAACCAACCAACCAACCAACCAACCAGCCTTGAAGACCCTCAACCAACCAACCAACCAGCCTTGGAGACCCTCAACAACCAGCCTTGAACACCATTGGACAACCAGCTTGGGAGATCCTTAAGCAACCAGCCTTGGAGACCCTCAACCAATCAACCAACCAACCAGCCTTGGAGACCATCAACCAACCAGCCTTGGAGACCATCAACCAATCAACCAACCAACCAGCCTTGGAGATCCTCAACCAACCAACCAGCCTTGGAGACCCTCAACCAACCAACCAGCCTTGGAGACCCTCAACCAACCAACCAGCTTTGGAGACCCTCAACCAACCAACCAGCTTTGGAGACCCTCAACCAACCAACCAGCTTTGGAGACCCTCAACCAATCAACCAACCAACCAGCCTTGAAGACCCTCAACCAATCAACCAACCAACCAGCCTTGAAGACCCTCAACCAATCAACCAACCAACCAGCCTTTGAGACCCTCAACCAATCAACCAACCAACCAATCTTGAAGACCCTCAACCAATCAACCAACCAACCAGCCTTGGAGACCCTCAACCAATCAACCAACCAACCAGCCTTGGAGACCCTCAACCAACCAGACTTCTCCAGGGTCTCCAGAACCTTCTCCTGCTTCTCCAGAACCTTCTCCAGGTTCTCCAGAATCTCAACCTTATCCAGAAACCTTGTCCAGAACCTTCTCCAGGGTCTCCAGAACCTCTTCAACCTTCTCCAGAACCTCCTCAACTGTCTCCAGAACCTTCTCGAGGTTCTCCAGAACCTTCTCCAGGGTCTCCAGAATCTCAACCTTGTCCAGAACCTTCTCAACCTTCTCCAGAACCTCCTCAACTGTCTCCAGATCCTTCTCAACCTTCTCCAGATCCTTCTCAACCTTCTCCAGATCCTTCCCCTGGGTCTCCAGAACCTCCTCAACCTTCTCCAGAACCTTCTCAACCTTCTCCAGAACCTCCTCAACTGTCTCCAGAACCTTCTCCAGGGTCTGCGGAATCTCAACATTGTCCAGAACCTTCTCTACCTTCTCCAGAACCTTCTCCAGAGTCTTCAGAACCTTCTCCAGAGTCTCCAGAACCTCCTCCTGCTTCTCTAGAACCTTCTCCAGGTTCTCCAGAATCTCAACATTGTCCAGAACCTTCTCCAGAACCTTCTCCAGGTTCTCCAACCACCCCCAAAAACCCCGTAAACCCCCCAAACCCCTCCCCCACCCCACCCCACCCCCGAGACCCCCCCCACCCCAAACTCCCCCCGGGGACCCCCAGGCCCCCCATCCCCCCACCTGCAGGGAGATGTCGTTGATCTGCACGTCGTCCGTGCTCCATTTCCCAAAGAGTTTGATGTCGGGGGTCTCGGTCACGGCCGGCGCCGTCTCCCAGTCGCTCATCCTGCCAAACCAGCCCTAATTAGCGGGGGCTTAATTAACCCATGTTAATTACAAACCAAACATGAAGCATTTCAGGGTCCCAATGAAGAAAAAGAGACTTGAAAAGACCTTCCCAGTATGAACTGGGAGATACTGGGAATGAAACTGGGCGGGGTAGGAGGTGCTGGGACCCCCCCAAGACCCCCAAATGAGCGGGGGCTTAATTAACCCATGTTAATTACGAATAAAACATGAAGCATTTCAGAGTCTCAGTGAAAACAGAGCCTTGAAAGGACCTTCCCAGTATGAACTGGGAGATACTGGGAATGAAACTGGGGGGGCAGGAGGCGCTGGGACCCCCCCCAAGACCCCCCAAAATGAGCTTAATTAACCCATGTTAATTACAAACCAAACATGAAGCATTTCAGGGTCCCAATGAACATAAAGAGCCTTGAAAGGACCTTCCCAGTTTGAACTGGGAGATACTGGGAATGAAACTGGGGGGGGCAGGAGGTGCAGGGACCCCCCCCAAGACCCCCAAATGAGCGGGGGCTTAATTAACCTCTGTTAATTACTAACGCAAAACTAAAGTGTTTCTGGGTCCTATGGAAAACAAACTTAAAAGGACCTTCCCAGTATGAACTGGGAGATACTGGGAATGAAACTGGAGGGGGCACAGGGACCCCCCCAAGACCCCCAAATGAGCGGGGGCTTAATTAACCTTTGTTAATTACTAACACAAAACTGTTTCTGGATCCCACTGAAGACAAAGAGACTTGAAAGGACTTTCCCAGTATCAACTGGGAGATACTGGGAATGAAACTGGGGGGGGCAGGGGGCACAGGGACCCCCCCAAGACCCCCAAATAAGCGGGGGCTTAATTAACCCACGTTAATTACAAACCAAACATGAAGCATTTCAGGGTCCCAATGAACATAAAGAGCCTTGAAAGGACCTTCCCAGTATGAACTGGGAGATACTGGAAATGAAACTGGGGGGGTAGGAGGCACAGGGACCCCCCCAAGACCCCCAAATGAGCAGGGGGCTTAATTAACCCTCATTAATTACCCCCACAAAGCGACGAGAGCCCATTCCCAGCCCAAACTGGGAGAACTGGGGGGGGGGGGGGCGCGTTGCCCTTTGAAGGGGCAGCGTGGGCCCCACCGCGCGGCTCTTAAAGGGGCAACGTCCCCCCCGGCTTGGGGGCTCAACCCCCCCCCCCCAACGCGGTTTGAAGCCCCAAATCCCACCCGGGGTGCCCCCAATTCCCCCCCCACACCCCCTGAGCGCCTCCAATTCGCGCTTAAACCCCCCCCCCCTTAATTCCCCCCCTTGGGGCTCCCTGAGGGCGGAACCCCCCATTCCCGCCTCAGCGCCCCCCAACCCCCCGGCCCCAAAATGCCTCATGACCCCCCTAAAAAGCCTCACGACCCCCCCAAAAGGCCTCACGACCCCCCCTAAACCCCCCCTGGACCCCTCAACCCCCGGTCCGGGCCCCCCCGGACCCGCCGAACTCACGTGGCGGCGGCAGCGGCGGCTCCGTGAGGAAAAGAGGGCCGAGCGGGGTTTCCCGGCCTCTTATGCAGGGGTGGGCGCTTCCGGGCGCGCATGCGCAGAGCGCCGCCGCGCAGCCGCGCTTCCGCCCTCACCGCCCTCACCGCCCCCCCCGCAGAACGCCGTGCGCATGCGCGCGGGGAAAGGCGCCCGCCCGCCGCTCGTCGCGCAAGCGCAGGGGGCTCCGCTGAAGACGCCGCCGCCATGTCTGTTGAGGGCGCTTGCCCAAACTGCACCATTTGAGGGGCAGCGCTTTATAGGGCGGCTATAGGGGGACACAGGGGACACGGGGGACACGAGGGGAGGATCCCGCGTCTCTCGGGAGGCTTTAGAGCCACATAAATCCCCCAACTCCGCGGAGCGTCCAATGGGACGGCGCGCAGCTTGTGACGTCACGCGTCGCTAGGCAGAACCCGCGGGGGCTGACGGGATCGCGGCGGGTGGGGCGGCGCCGCAGCGGGAGGAACGAGCCCCGTGGGGGGGGGGGGTCGGGGGTCCCCGGGGGGTCCCAGAGCCGCTTCCAGAATGTTCTTCACGTGCGGCCCCAACGAGGCCATGGTGGTGTCGGGTGAGTGTGCCCCGGACGCCTGGGTCCCTCCCGAACGCCTGGGTCCCCTCCCGGGTCCCCTCATCAGCCTCCTGGGTCCCATCCCCGGACGCCTGGGTCCCTCCCGAACGCCTGGGTCCCCTCCTGGGTCCCCCCATCAGCCTCCTGGGTCCCATCCCCGGACGCCTGGGTCCCTCCCGGACGCCTGAGTCCCCTCCTGGTTCCCATCCCCGGACGCCTGGGTCCCCCCATCAGCCTCCTTGGTCCTATCCCCGAACTCCTGGGTCCCTCCCGGACGCCTGGGTCCCCTCCCAGGTCTCTCCATCAACCTCCTGGGTCCCCCCATGGGACGCCTGGGTCCCTCCCGAACGCCTGGGTCCCCTCCCGGGTCCCCCCATCAGCCTTCTGGGTCCCATCCCCGAACTCCTGGGTCCCATCCCCGAACTCCTGGGTCCCTCCCGGACTCCTGGGTCCCTCCCGAACGCCTGGGTCCCCCCTGACCGCCGTGTCCGTGTCCCCGCAGGTTTCTGCCGCAGCCCCCCCGTGATGGTGGCGGGGGGGCGGGTGCTGGTGGTGCCGTGTCTGCAGCAGATCCAGCGGTGAGGGGACATTGGGGACATTGGGGGGGGGACACGGGGGGGGGTGACACGAGTGTCACACGTGTCCCCAAACCCCCCCAAACCCCCCACCCAGGATCTCCCTGAACACCCTGACGCTCAACGTGCGCAGCGAGAAGGTTTATACCCGGCACGGGGTCCCCATCTCGGTCACCGGCATCGCGCAGGTACCCCCAGGGTGTCACCGTCACCCCCACGGTGTCACCGTCACCCCAAAACACCCCCCCCGTGTCCCCACAGCTCAGCCCTGAAAACAGCGGCGTTGCCCTTTTAAGAGGCGCAGTGGTGGGCCCCACTTCAGACTCTTAAAAGGGAGATGTCACCGTGTTATGGGGGGCTCTTAAAAGGGTTAAGTCACAGTGGGCCCCACCTTAGACTCTTAAAAGGGAGATGTCACCGTGTTATGGGGGGCTCTTAAAAGGGTTAAGTCATAGTGGGCCCCCACCTCAGACTCTTAAAAGGGGCGATGGCAGCATGTTGGGGGGGGTCTTAAAAGAGTTGTCACAGTGGGCCCCACCTTAGACTCTTTAAAGGGGTGATGGCAGCGTATTAATGGGGCAGGGTCTTAAAAGGGTTAAGTCACAGTGGGCCCCACCTTAGACTCTTAAAAGGGGTGATGGCAGCGTGTTGGGGGGGGTTTAAAAGGGTTAAGTCACAGTGGGCCCCACCTTAGACTCTTAAAAGGGGCAATGGCAGCGTGTTGGGGAGGGGGGTTAAAAGGGTTAAGTCACAGTGGGCCCCACTTTAGACTCTTAAAAGGGGCGATGGCAGCGTGTTGGAGAGGGGGGTCTTAAAAGGGTTAAGTCACAGTGGGCCCCACCTTAGACTCTTAAAAGGGGTGATGGCAGCGTGTTGGGGGGGTGGGGTCTTAAAAGGGTTAAGTCGCGGTGGGCCCCACTAATTCCCTTAAAAAGGGCTTGGCTGGGTGTGGGGGAGTTAATGTTGGTTATAGGGGGTCCTTAAAGGGGCTTTGCTGTGGTGGGCCCCACCAGCTCTTAAAGAGGCAGCATGTCAAAATGCGCTGTAGGGATTTCTCTGATGTAGCGTGTGGGAGGGGGTGTCTTAAAAAGGGCTCGTCGGTGCGGACCCCACCCATTCTCTTAAAAGGGCATTGCTGCAGCCCCCCCCCTTAAGGGGTTATTATAGTGTGTGGGGTGCGGGAGGGTCTTAAAAGGGCAATGCCATAGCGCCACACCTTTCTTGTTCTTAAAAGGGCAATGCCGCTGCGGTGGCGGGGTTGTCTTAAAAGGGGCTTGTCAGGGCGGACCCCACCTATTATGTTAAAAGGGTTAAAAGGGCAATGCCATAGCGCCACACCCTTCTTGTTCTTAAAGGGGCAATGCCGCGGGGGGGTGTGGGGGGTGCCGTGGGTGGTCACGTGACGCGTGGGCGTGTCCGCAGGTGAAGATCCAGGGGCAGAACAAGGAGATGCTGGCGGCCGCGTGTCAGATGTTCCTGGGCAAGTCGGAGGCCGAGATCGCCCAGATCGCCCTGGAGACCCTGGAGGGGCATCAACGCGCCATCATGGCCCACATGACCGTGGAGGTGCCGGAGGCCACGCCCACCCACCCCATAACCCCGCCCCCCAGAAGCCTCAACCCCTCCAGGAACCTCCCTGGAAGCTCCACCCCCCCATAAGCTCCACCCCCCCATAAGCCCCACCCTCCATAAGCCCCACCCTCCATAAGCCCCACCCTCCATAAGCTCCACCCCCATAAGCTCCACCCCGGCAGCCCTGCCCCCCATAAGCTCCAGCCCCCCATAAGCTCCACCCCTGGCAGCCTCAACCCCCATAAGCTCCACCCCCATAAGCTCCACCCCGGCAGCCCTGCCCCCCATAAGCCCCACCCCCATAAGCCCCACCCCCATAAGCCCCACCCCCATAAGCTCCACCCAGGCAGCCCCACCCCCCATAAGCCCCCCATAAGCTCCACCCCCCCATAAGCTCCACCCCCCCATAAGCTCCACCCCCCCATAAGCTCCACCCCCCCATAAGCTCCACCCCCATGTGCTACACCCCATAAGCCCCACCCCCATAAGCTCCACCCCCGCAGCCCCACCCCTATAAGCTCCACCCCCCAAGGCCTCCACCTCCATAAGCTCCACCCCCCCAGCCCCACTCCTATAAGCTCCACCCTCCAAGGCCCCCACCCCCATAAACTCCACCCCCATAAGCCCCACCCCTATAAGCTCCACCCCCCAAGGCCTCCACCCCCATAAGCTCCACCCCCCGGCGCCCCCACCCCACGGAAGCCCCACTCCCAAAGGCTCCTCCCTTTGGCCCTCGGTGGCCCCACCCACTCCCGACGCCACGCCCCTATGGCCACACCCACCCAAGCCCCACCCCTTTGTGAGGCCACGCCCACCCCCGCGTCCCACTAGAGCTCGAAGGTCCCCATTGGCCCCAGCTGGATCTTGGTGGCCCCGCCCACCCTGAGGCTCCACCCCTTGGCCCCGCCCCCTCCCGGAAGCCCCGCCCACTCTGGCCCCGCCCACCAGGAGATCTACAAGGACCGGCAGAAGTTCTCGGAGCAGGTTTTCAACGTGGCCTCGTCCGACCTGGTCAACATGGGCATCAGCGTCGTGAGCTACACGCTCAAGGACATCCAGGATGACCAGGTGACAACGGGGACACTGGGGACAATGGGGGTATTGGGGGCAATGGGGGTATTGGGGACAGTGGGGGTATTGGGGGCAATGGGGACATTGGGGACAGTGGGGGTATTGGGGACAATGGGGGTATTGGGGGCAATGGGGACATTGGGGACAATGGGGGTATTGGGGGCAATAGGGGCATTGGGGACAATGGGGGTATTGGGGACAATGGGGGTATTGGGGGCAATGGGGACATTGGGGAAAACGGGGGCATTGGGGACAATGAGGAAATTGGGGACAATGGGGGCATTGGGGACAATGGGGGCATTGGGGACAATGGGGCATTGGGGACAATTGGGGTATTGGGGACAATGGGGGCATTGGGAACAACGGGGTCTATGGGGACATTGGGGACAATGGGAGCAATGGGGGTATTGGGGACAATGGGAGCAATGGGGGTATTGGGAACAATGGGGACAATGGGGGTATTGGGAACAATGAGGAAATTGGGGACACTGTGGGGGCATTGGGGACAATGGGGGCATTGGGAACGATGGGGACATTGGGGACAATGGGGGCATTGAGGACAATGGGGGCATTGGGAACGATGGGGACATTGGGGACAACAGAGCATTGGGGACAATGGGGATATTGGGGACAAGGGGGCATTGGGGACAGTGGGGGTATTGGGGACAATGGGGACAATGTGGGTATTGGGAACAATGAGGAAATTGGGGACAAGGGGGCATTGAGGACAGTGGGGGTATTGGGGACAATGGGGACAATGGGGGTATTGGGAACAATGAGGAAATTGGGGACAATGAGGGCATTGGGGACAATGGAGACAATCGGAGTATTGGGGACAACAGGGGCATTGGGGACAACAGGTGCATTGGGGACATTGGGGACAATGGGGACATTGGGGACAATGGGGACGTTGGGGACAATGGGGACATTGGGAACAATGTGGGTATCGGGGACAATGGGGACAATGAGGGTATTGGGGACAATGGGAGCAATGGGGGTATTGGGGACAATGGGGGTATTGGGGACAATGGGGACGTTGGGGACAATGGGGACATTGGGGACCATCCAGAGCCCTTGAGGACACCCAACACACCCAATCCCAGGGGTGGTGGTGGCTGGGGGGGGTGTGTCCTTGTCCCCCCGTGTCCCCCATTGTCCCCAATGTCCCCATTGTCCCCAATGTCCCCATTGTCCCCAGGACTACCTGCGCTCGCTGGGCAAGGGCCGCACGGCGCAGGTTCAGCGCGACGCCCGCGTCGGGGAGGCCGAGGCCAAGAGGGACGCCGGCATCCGCGTGAGTGTCACCATTGTCACCTTGTCACCCCCCGGGTCCCCTTGTGTCCCCTCCATGTCCCCTTGGGTCCCCCCCATGTCCCCTTGTGTCCCCCAATTCCTCCCTAAGGTCCCAATGGCACCAGTGTCCCCTCTGTCCCATGTCACTGGGTTCTCACCTGCTTGTCCTCAAGGTCCCCAACGTGTCACCTCCTGTCCCCCCATGTCCCCCCATGTCCCCTTGTGTCCCCCTTATGTCCCCCCATATCCCCTTGAGTCCCCCCAATGTCCCCTTATGTCCCCCCCATGTCCCCTTGTGTCCCCTCCATGTCCCCCCATGTCTCCTTATGCTCCCCCCATGTCCCCTTGTGTCCCCCCATGTCCCCTTGTGTCCCCCCAATGTCCCCCCATGTCCCCCCCCATGTCCCCTTGTGTCCCCCCATGTCCCCTTGTGTCCCCCTTATGTCCCCCCCGTGTCCCCTTGTGTCCCTTCCATGTCCCCTTGTGTCCCTTCCATGTCCCCTTGTGTCCCCCCAATGTCCCCCCATGTCTCCCCCCATGTCCCCTTGTGTCCCCTTGTGTCCCCCCATGTCCCCTTGTGTCCCCCCATGTCCCCTTGTGTCCCCCCATGTCGCCTTGTGTCCCCCCATGTCTCTTTATGTTCCCCTCATGTCCCCTTGTGTCCCTTCCATGTCCTCTTGTGTCCCCCCATGTCCTCTTGTGTCCCCCCATGTCCCCTTATGTCCCCGCCATGTCCCCCCATGTCCCCTTGTGTCCCCCTATGTCTCCTTATGTCCCTCCATGTCCCCTTGTGTCCCCCTCATGTCCCCTTGTGTCCCTCCCATGTCCCCTTGTGTCCCCCTGTGTCTCCCATCGCCATGTCCCCCCCCATGTCCCAATGTCCCCATTGTCCCCAATGTCCCCATTGTCCCCATTGTATCCGGAGGTGCCGACTACGCCATGTTGGCGCAATAACAACCGGGAGTCCCGAGACCCACATTTTGGGGTTCTGGGGACCCCGTGTGTCCCCAACCCGGGGTCTGGAGGTGCCGTGTGACCCGTCCCCGTGTCCCCATGTCCCCCATGTCCCCATGTCCCCAATGTCCCCAATATCCCCATGTCCCGGTTGTACCTGGCGGTGCCGACTACACCACAGTGGCCGAATACCAGAGAACCCAGGCGTCCGGGGACCCCCATTTTGGGGTTCTGGGGACCCCGTGTGTCCCCAACCCGGGGTCTGGAGGTGCCGTGTGACCCGTCCCCGTGTCCCCATGTCCCCCATGTCCCCATGTCCCCACTCTCCCCATTGTCCCCATTGTATCCGGAGGTGCCGACTACGCCACGATGGTGGAATCATAGAGAACCCAGGCGTCCAGGGACCCACATTTTGGGCTCCTGGGACCCCGTGTGTCCCCAACCCGGGGTCTGGAGGTGCCGTGTGACCCATCCCCGTGTCCCCATGTCCCCAATGTCCCCCATGTCCCCACTCTCCCCATTGACCCCATTGTCCCCATTGTATCCGGAGGTGCCGACTACGCCATGTTGGCGCAATAACAACCGGGAGTCTCGAGACCCCCATTTTGGGGTTCTGGGGACCCCGTGTGTCCCCAACCCGGGGTCTGGAGGTGCCATGTGACCCGTCCCCTTGTCCTCATGTCCCCAATGTCCCCATGCCCCCAATGTCCCCAATATCCCCATGTCCCGGTTGTACCTGGCGGTGCCGACTACACCACAGTGGCCGAATACCAGAGAACCCAGGCGTCCGGGGACCCACATTTTGGGGTTCTGGGGACCCCGTGTGTCCCCAACCCGGGGTCTGGAGGTGCCGTGTGACCCGTCCCGGTGTCCCCATGTCCCCCATGTCCCCAGGAGGCCCGAGCCCGCCAGGAGCAGGTGTCGGCGCAGCTGCTGAGCGAAGCGGCCACGGCGAGGGCTCAACGCGACTTCCAGCTGCAACAGGCGCAGTGCGACGGCGCCGTCAGCGCCCGCAAGGCCCAGGCCGACCTGGCCTATCAGCTCCAGGTACCGCCTCCCGGACGCCTGGGTCCCTCCCCGGACGCCTGGGTCCCTCCCCGGAATCCTGGGTCCCTCCCCAGATGCCTGGGTCGTTCCCCGGACGCCTGGGTCCTTCGTATCCCTGGGGTGCTGTGGGTGCTCTGGGGGTTCATATGGGTGCTATGGGTGCTCCGTGTGTCCCATGGGTGCTCCCTGGGTGCTGTGGGTGCTCTGGGGGTTCATATGGGTGCTGTGGGTGCTCACTGGGTGCTCTGGGTGTTGCGTATGTCCCATGGGTGCTCATTGGGTGCTGTGGGTGCTCTGGGGGTTCATATGGGTGCTGTGTGTGCTCCCTGGGTGCTGTGGGTGCTCTGAGGGTTCATATGGGTGCTGTGGGTGTTCCATGGGTGCTGTGGGTGCTCTGAGGGTTCATATGGGTGCTGTGGGTCCCATGGGTGCTCACTGGGTGCTGTGGGTGCTCTGGGGGTTCATATGGGTGCTGTGGGTGCTCCGTGTGCCCCGTGGGTGCTCTGGGGGTTCATATGGGTGCTGTGGGTGGGTGCTCTGAGGGTTCATATGGGTCCTGTGGGTCCCATAGGTGCTCACTGGGTGCTGTGGGTGCTCTGGGGGTTCATATGGGTGCTGTGTGTGCTCACTGGGTGCTGTGGGTGCTCTAGGGTTCATATGGGTGCTGTGGGTACTCACTGGGTGCTGTGGGTGGTCTGGGGGTTCATATGGGTGCTGTGGGTGCTCCGTGTGTCCCGTGGGTGCTTTGGGTTCATATGGGTCCTGTGGGTCCCATGGGTGCTCACTGGGTGCTGTGGGTGCTCTGGGGGTTCATATGGATGCTGTGAGTGCTCCGTGTGTCCCGTGGGTGCTCCTGGGTGCTGTGGGTGCTCTGTGGGTGCTCACTGGGTGCTGTGGGTGCTCACTGGGTGCTGTGGGTGCTCTGGGGGTTCATATGGGTGCTGTGGGTCCCGTGGGTGCTCACTGGGTGCTGTGGGTGCTCTGAGGGTTCATATGGGTGCTGTGGATCCTATGGGTGCTCACTGGGTGCTGTGGGTGCTCTGGGGGTTCATATGGGTGCTGTGGGTCCCGTGGGTGCTCACTGGGTGCTGTGGGTGCTCTGGGGGTTCATATGGGTGCTGTGGGTGCTCACTGGGTGCTGTGGGTGCTCTGGAGGTTCATATGGGTGCTGTGGGTGCTCACTGGGTGCTGTGGGTGCTCTGGAGGTTCATATGGGTGCTGTGGGTGCTCACTGGGTGCTGTGGGTGCTCTGGAGGTTCATATGGGTGCTGTGGGTGCTCACTGGGTGCCGTGGCTGCTTTGTGGGTTCATATGGGTGCTGTGGGTGCTCACTGGGTGCCGTGGCTGCTTTGTGGGTTCATATGGGTGCTGCGGGTGCTCACTGAGTGCTGCGGGTGCTCACTGGGTGCTGTGGGTGCTGTGGGCATTTCATGGGTGCTGTGGGCGTTCCGTGGGTGCTGTGGGCGTTCCGTGGGTGCTGTGGGCGTTCCATGGGTGCTGTGGGCGTTCCACGGGTGCCCCGTGGCGCTGAGCGTCGCGGCGCGCAGGTGGCGCGCACCCAGCAGGCCATCGCGGCGCAGCGGGCGCAGGTGGCGCTGGTGGAGCGGGCGCAGCGGGCGCAGCTGCAGGAGCACGAGGTCGGGCGGCGCGAGCGCGAGCTGGAGGCCACGGTGCGCAAACCCGCCGAGGCCGAGCGCTACCGGCTCGAGCGATTGGCCGAGGCCCAGCGGTGAGCCCCGCCCCCTCCCCAGCAAGCCACGCCCCCTCCCCAAAAAACCCCACCCCCCCCAGGTGGTGGATACCACCCACTGGCTTGGCTGGGGGTGTTGCCCCTTTAAGAGGAGCCACACTCGTTAATAACAAGCCACGCCCCCTAGACTTGGGGCCCCACCCCTTGTGTAAAGCCGTTGCCCTTTTAAGAGGAGCCACACGCCTTAATAACAAGCCACGCCCCCTAGAGGTGGGCCCCACCCTTTGGGCGAAGCCGTTGCACCTTTAAGAGGAGCCCCGCCCCTTTATAATAAGTCATACCCCTTATAGGGGGGCACACCCCTTGTGTAAAGCTGTTGCCCTTTTAAGAGGAGACACACTCCTTAATAGCAAGCCACGCCCCCTAGAGGTGGGCCCCCACCCTTCGGGCGAAGCCGTTGCCCCTTTAAGAGGAGCCCCACCCCTTTATAACAAGTTATGCACCCTATAGGGAGCCCCACCCCTTGTGTAAAGCCGTTGCCCTTTTAAGAGGAGCTGCACCCCCCCCATTGCTAGGCCCGACCCCTTGCGCGAAGCCATTGCCCCTTTAAGGAAAGCGTTGCCCTTATAAGGGACACCTGTCCATCTTCTCCCAAGCCACGCCCCCAGTGGGCGGTCCCCACCCCTTGGGAAGCCCCGCCCCCTTTAAGTGGCCCTTTGCCCCATGGGGTGGACCCCACCATGCTGAAGCCATCGCCCTTTTAATAGAAACCACCCCTTTAAGAGGGAAGCCTGTCCCCCGAGGCTCCGCCCCCTCCATGCCACGCCCCTCTAAGCCCCGCCCCTCTAAGCCCCGCCCCCTCCGCAGGGCGCAGCTGATGATGGAGGCGGAGGCGGAGGCTGAAGCCATGAAGGTGAGAATGGGGGACCCAGGCGTCCGGGTGGGGACCCAGGTGTCTGGGTGGGGACCCAGGCGTCCGGGTGACCTGGCTTGGGGCGGGGGTGACATGTCACATGTCACCCCATGTCCCCTGTGTCCCTCATGTCCCCATGTCCCCAATGTCCCCATTGTCCCCATTGTCCCCATTGTATCCAGAGGTGCCGACTACGCCATGTTGGCGCAATAACAGCCGGGAGTCCCAAGACCCCCATTTTGGGGTCCTGGGGACCCCGTGTGTCCCCAACCCGGGGTCGGGAGGTGCCATGTGACCCGTCCCCATTGTCCCCATGTCCCCCCATGTCCCCATGTCCCCACTGTCCCAAATGTCCCCAATGTCCCCATTGTATCCGGAGGTGCCGACTACGCCATGTTGGCGCAATAACAACCCGGGAGTCCCGAGACCCACCCATTTTGGGGTTCTGGGGACCCCGTGTGTCCCCCAACCCGGGGTCTGGAGGTGCCGTGTGACCCGTCCCCGTGTCCCCATGTCCCCAATGTCCGCAGGTGACGGGGTCGGCGCGCGCGCGGACGCGCTGGCGCGCGCTCTCAGGCCGACGCGGCGCAGGCGGCCGCCAAAGCCGAGGCCTTTGCCCGCTACCCCGAGGCCGCCGTGGTCGACATGGTGCTGCAGCGCCTCCCGCAGGTTTGGGGCGAATTCCGGCGGTTTTGGGGTCACCAAGGGCAATTTGGGGCTGTTTGGGGGGAATTAGGTGGGTTAAGTTACGTGGGGTGGAATTTGAGGCACTTTGAGGTCAATATGGGGTGTTATATGGGTTAAATTTGGGGTATTTTGGGGTGCCCAGGGGGGTTTGGGGATGACTTGGGGGTGTTCAGTGGGTAGTTTGGGGGCATTTTGGGGGTTTGGGGGTATTTTGGGTTCTTTATGGGGGTTAAATGTGGGGTGGAACGGGTGGGTTTGGGGCCATTTTTGTGTTGAAAAATGACCATTTTGGGGTGGAAATGGACGTTTGTGGGGCGTTTTGGGCCATTTTTAGGGTGGAAACGGCCATTTCTGGGGCGTTTTGGGCCATTTTGGGTGTGGAAATGGCCGTTTCTGGGGCGTTTTGGGCCATTTTTGGGGTGGAAATGGCCGTTTCAGTGCGTTTTGGGCCATTTTAGGGGCGGAAACGGCCGTTTCTGTGGCGTTTTTGGCCATTTTGGGGTTGAAACAGCCATCTCTGGGGCGTTTTGGGCCATTTTGGGTGTGGAAATGGCCGTTTCTGGGGCGTTTTGGGCCATTTTTGGGGTGGAAATGGCCGTTTCAGTGCGTTTTGGGCCATTTAGGGGCGGAAACGGCCGTTTCTGTGGCGTTTTTTGGCCATTTTGGGGTTGAAACAGCCATCTCTGGGGCGTTTTGGGCCATTTTGGGTGTGGAAATGGCCGTTTCTGGGGCGTTTTGGGCCATTTTTGGAGTGGAAATGGCCGTTTCAGTGCGTTTTGGGCCATTTTGGGGGCGGAAACGGCCGTTTCTGTGGCGTTTTTGGCCATTTTGGGGTTGAAACAGCCATCTCTGGGGCGTTTTGGGCCATTTTTGGGGTGGAAATGGCCGTTTTCAGTGCGTTTTGGGCCATTTTGGGGGCGGAAACGGCTGTTTCTGTGGCGTTTTTGGCCATTTTTGCATTGGAAACAGCCGTTTCTGGGGCGTTTTGGCCATTTTGGGGTGGAAATGGCCGTTTCTGGGGTGTTTTTGGGCCATTTTGGGGGTGGAAATGGCCGTTTCTGGGGCGTTTTGGGCCATTTTTGCAGTGGAAACAGCCGTTTCTGGGCGTTTTGGGCCATTTTGGGGGTGGAAATAGCCGTTTGGGGGCGTTTTTGGCCATTTTTGGGGTGGAAACGGCCATTTCTGTGGCGTTTTTGGCCATTTTGGGTGCGGAAATGGCCATTTCTGGGGCGTTTTGGGCCATTTTGGGCTTGAAATGGCCATTTTGGGGGGTGAAAAAGCCCGTTTTTGGGGTGAAAAATGGCCGTTTTGGGGCTGAAACGCCCGTTTTCAGGTGGCGGGAGGCCGTGGCGCAGCCGCTGCTGGGGACGCGGCGCGTGACGCTGGTGGGCGCCGCCGCGGGGCCCGTGGGGGTCGCCCGGATCCCCTCCGAGATCCTGGACGTGGTTTCCCGCCTGCCGGGGCCATCGAGGCCGTCGCCGGAGTCACGGTCACACCGGTCAGGCCACCCGGACGCCTGGGTCCCTGCTGGGGGCACTCCTGGGTCCCTTTTTGGGGGTGGGGCTGAACACCTGGGTCCCCTTTGAGGGGGGAGAGTGGGGCCACCCGGATGCCTGGGTCCCTTCTGGGGCACTCCTGGGTCCCTTTTTGGGGGTGGGGCTGGGTGCCTGGGTCCCCTTTGATGGGGGAGAGTGGGGCCACCCGGATGCCTGGGTCCCTTCTGGGGCACTCCTGGGTCCCTTTTTGGGGTGGGAGGGGGGTGGGGCTGGATGCCTGGGTCCCCTTTGAGGGGGGAGAGTGGGGCCACCCGGATGCCTGGGTCCCTTCTGGGGCACTCCTGGGTCCCTTTTTGGGGTTGAGAGGGGGGTGGGGCTGGATGCCTGGGTCCCCTTTGAGGTGGGAGAGTGGGGCCACCCGGATGCCTGGGTCCCTTCTGGGGCACTCCTGGGTCCCTTTTTGGGGGTGGGAGGGGGGTGGGGCTGGATGCCTGGGTCCCCTTTGAGGGGGGAGAGTGGGGCCACCCGGATGCCTGGGTCCCTTCTGGGGCACTCCTGGGTCCCTTTTTGGGGTTGAGAGGGGGGTGGGGCTGGATGCCTGGGTCCCCTTTGAGGTGGGAGAGTGGGGCCACCTGGACGCCTGGGTCCCTTCTGGGGCACTCCTGGGTCCCCTTTTGGGGGTGGGGCTGGGTGCCTGGGTCCCTTTTGAGGGGGGAGAGTGGAGCCACCCGGACGCCTGGGTCCCTTAGGGGCACTCCTGGCTCCTTTTGCAGGGGGGGTCCCCGGATGCCTGGGTCCCCTTTTGGGGGGGGGGTGGGGGCACCCAGGTTATTTTGGGCCATCTGGGTCCCCTTTAGGGGCACTCCTGGGTCCCTTTGGGGGTGACCCGGACGCCTGGGTCCCCTTCTCAATGCCCTCTTTGTCCCCACAGGCCCCCCAGAAGAAGCCGGAGTGTCCGACCTGAGCCGCTGTCACCGTGTCCCCAAAAGTGCCACCGTGTCCCAAAAAGTGCCACCATGTCCCAAAAAGTGCCACCGTGTCCCCAAAAAGTGCCACCACCCTCCAGTCTGTGTCCCCGCGATGTCACTGAACCCCCCCCCCCCCCAAGCACCCCCCGGTGTCCCCAAAGTGCCACCACCCCCTGTTCCATGTGTCACTTTGTCCCCAGGTCATTAAAGCTGCTGCGTCTGCACGGGGCACTCCTGGGTCCCCTGGGGCACTCCTGGGTCCCGCGGGGTGGGGACGGCGGACACGTGGGGACGCTCGAGGGGACACGGGACAGGAGGGAGGGGACAAAGGGACATAAGGGGGACATGGGACAGATGGGATCCCAATGTGACCCCCAAAAACCCCCCCAAGACCCCCAAAGAGACCCCAAGACCCCCCCCATTTTTTAACCTTTATTTCAATAGCAGCGTCGCGCTATTAAACTTAAACCGCTTGGGGGTGGGACCCCTCCCGGACGCCTGGGTCCATTCCCGGACGCCTGGGTCCCTTCCCGGACGCCTGGGTCCCTTCCTGGACGCCTGGGTCCCCTCCCGGATGCCTGGGTCCCCTCCTCCCCTCACAGTGAGGGAGGGATCACAGCAGATTTTATTGTGTGTCCCCCCCCCACATATACATTCCGTCTCCTTCCCGGGTCCCCTCCCCGGACGCCTGGGTCCCCTCCCGGACGCCTGGGTCCCCTCCCGGACGCCTGGGTCCCTCAGTCGCGCTGCGGCCGCAGCTTCATCTCGGTGAAGGGGATGGAGAAGTCGAAGCCTTTCCAGGGGAACCAGTTGATGCCCTGGGGAGAACATCAGGCCCTATAGGTGCCCTATAGACCCCTATAGACCCCTATAGACCCTCCATAGACCCCCCCTATAGGTTGCTGAGTTCCCCACCCCTATCACTCCTATAGGGTCTCTCCCCCCCCATCACTGGGCAGAGCGGACCCAAGGTGCTCTATAGGGTCCTATAGGTCCCCCCCATGTCCTCCCGTGCCCCCCCATGTCCCCCCCATGTCCCCCATACACCTCCCCCATGTCCCCCCCATGTCCCCTCACGTCCCCCCCATGTCCCCCCATGTCCCCCCATACACCCTCCCCATGTCCCCCCATGTCCCCCCCATGTCCCACGTACACCCCCCCCATGTCCCCCCGTGTTCCCCCCATGTCTCCCCGTGTTCCCCATACACCCCCCTCATGTCCCCTCCATGTCCCCCCATGTCCCCCCATACACCCTCCCATGTCCCCCCATGTCCCCCCATGTCCCCCATACATCCCCCCCCATGTCCCCCATACACCCCCCCATGTCCCCTCATGTCCCCCCATGTGTCCCCTCCATGTCCCCTCATGTCCCCCATATCCCCCCCATGTCCCCCCATACACCCCCTCATGTCCCCCCCCATATCCCCCCCATGTCCCCCATACACCCCCCCATGTCCCCCCATGTCCCCCCCTCCATGTCCCCCCATATCCCCCCATGTCCCTGCCATGTCCCCTCATGTCCCCCATACACTCCCCCCGTGTCCCCCCCCATGTCCCCCCGTGTCCCCCCCATGCCCCCAATGTCCCCCCATGTCCCCCCCCCATGTCCCCTCCATATCCCCCACCATATCCCCCACCATATCCCCCACCATGTCCCCCATACACCCCCTCCATGTCCCCCCCTCCATGTCCCCCCCTCCATGTCCCCCCGTGTCCCCCCCATGTCCCCCCCCATGTCCCCCCATGTCCCCTCAATGTCCCTCCCCATGTCCCCCTCAATGTCCCTCCCCATGTCCCCCTAATGTCCCCCCATATCCTCCCATGTCCCCCCCAATGTCCCCCCATGTCCCCCTCCATGTCCCCCCCATGTCCCCCCCGAGTCCCCCCCATGACCCCCCCATGTCCCCCATACAACCCCCCATGTCCCCCCATGTGTCCCCTCCATGTCCCCCCATATGCCCCCCATGTCCCCCTCATGTCCCCCCCATGTCCCCCATACACCCCCGCCATGTCCCCCCATGTGTCCCCTCCATGTCCCCCCCCATGTCCCCCCGTGTCCCGCCCCGTGTCCCACCTGGTGCAGGGTGGGGGTCCCATAGCGCCCATTGAGGTTGATGTAGTGGCAGTTGTGTCCCCCCATGTCCCCCCCCATGTCCCCCCCATGTCCCCCATGACCCCCCCACGCCCTCCCGTGTCCCACCTGGTGCAGGGTGGGGGGTCCCATAGCGCCCCATTGAGGTTGGTGTAGTGGCAGTTGTGTCCCCCCCATGTTCCCCCCCACGTCCCCCCCCATGTCCCCCCCGTATCCCCATGTCCCCCCCCCCGTGTCCCCTCATGTCCCCCTATGACCCCCCCATGCCCCCCCGTGTCCCACCTGGTGCAGGGTGGGGGTCCCATAGCCCCCATTGAGGTTGGTGTAGTGGCAGTTGTGTCCCCCCATGTTCCCCATACACCCCCTCCCATGTCCCCCCGTGTCCCCCCCCACGCCCCCCCGTGTCCCCCCCCCCGTGTCCCACCTGGTGCAGGGTGGGGGTCCCGTAGCGCCCGTTCA